>NW_019509741.1:0-570 GCF_002814215.2 Seriola lalandi dorsalis
CAGGAGGAGGACGAGTGTTGACAGAAGGGAAAAATAAGACACAGGCAGATGTTAAGAGGAGGTGTGATGGAGGTGTCAAAGTTCAAAAAACATCCTCAATACAAAAATATACTTTTCTACTGCAGGGAGTCAAAGACTCCTCATCCATTTGAGAGATGTACACAAGGATATCTGACGTGAACAAGAAGAAGCCACTAGATGGCAGCACAGTGACATTAAAGAACAGGACACACACCTCAGCACATGCCTGAGGACAGGACATTACTCTAAGTGTGATCCATGCAGGGATCATATGATCTGCATCTGGATTAGTGATTTTAGCAGCAGTGTTAGTGTGTTAGCAGCAGTGTAGTGATGTTAGCAGCAGTGTAGTGATGTTAGCAGCAGTGTAGTGATGTTAGCAGCAGTGTTAGTGTGTTAGCAGCAGTGTTAGTGTGTCAGCAGCAGTGTTAGTGTGTTAGCAGCAGTGTAGTGATGTTAGCAGCAGTGTAGTGATTTTAGCAGCAGTGTTAGTGTGTTAGCAGCAGTGTTAGTGATGTTAGCAGCAGTGTTAGTGTGTTAGCAGCAGTG
>NW_019509742.1:0-569 GCF_002814215.2 Seriola lalandi dorsalis
TTTTTTTTTATTTCCTATATTTTAAATGGGGATATACACTTTTTTAACTTTTTATGAATGGTTTAAATAAAGAAAAGTGTTTTTAACATTCATGGTCACCATCTGCCAGAGTCGCTCGTAGCAATCTTAAGAGTTTTAACCCCAACCTAACCTTGTCTCTCTGCAGCAGGTCTGGTTGAGACTGGAGGGTGTGTCCGGGTCATGGTCCTCACTGACTCATAGTCCTTTAAATACACAGTCCACAGAGCAGGGGCAGGTCCAGAGCAGGGGCAGGTCCAGAACAGGAACAGATCCAGAGCAGGGGCAGGTCCAGAACAGGAACAGATCCAGAACAGGAACAGATCCAGAACAGGAACAGATCCAGAGCAGGAACAGATCCAGAGCAGGAACAGATCCAGAGCATGGGCAGGTCCAGAGCATGGGCAGGTCCAGAACAGGAACAGATCCAGAACAGGAACAGATCCAGAACAGGAACAGATCCAGAGCAGGAACAGATCCAGAGCATGGGCAGGTCCAGAGCATGGGCAGGTCCAGAACAGGAACAGATCCAGAACAGGAACAGATCCAGA
>NW_019509743.1:0-763 GCF_002814215.2 Seriola lalandi dorsalis
ACTATAGTATGACTTTTTTATGACTTTTTATGCCTTACTATACTGTGACTTTTTATGCCTTACTATACTATGTGGTTTTTATGACTCTTTATGCCTTACTATACTATGACATTTTTATGCCTTACTATACTATGTCGTTTTTATCACGTTTTATGCCTTACTATACTATGACATTTTTATGCCTTACTATACTATGTCGTTTTTATGCCGTTTTATGCCTTACTATACTATGACTTTTTATGCCTTACTATACTGACATTTTTATGCCTTACTATACTATGACTTTTTATGCCTTACTATACTATGTCGTTTTTATGACGTTTTATACCTTATTATATTATGACTTTTTATGCCTTACTATAGTATGACTTTTTATGACTTACAATACTATGACTTTTTTATGACTTTTTATGCCTTACTATACTATGTCGTTTTTATGACTTTTTATGCCTTAGTATACTATGACTTTTTATGTCTTACTATAGTATGACCTTTTATGACTTACAATCCTATGACTTTTTTATGACTTTTTATGCCTTACTATACTGTGACTTTTTATGCCTTACTATAGTATGACTTTTTTATGAGTTATTATGCCTTACTATACTATGACATTTTTATGCCTTACTATACTATGTCGTTTTTATGACGTTTTATGCCTTACTATACTATGACATTTTCATGCCTTACTATACTATGTCGTTTTTATGACTTTTTATGCCTTACTATACTATGTCGTTTTTATGACGTTTTATGCCTTACT
>NW_019509744.1:0-715 GCF_002814215.2 Seriola lalandi dorsalis
AGAGAGAGAGAGACAGAGAGAGAGAGAGAGAGAGAGACAGAGAGAGAGAGAGACAGAGAGAGAGAGAGAGAGAAAGAGAGAGAGAGAGACAGAGAGAGAGAGAGAGACAGAGAGAGAGAGAGAGAAAGAGAGAGAGAGAGACAGAGAGAGAGAGAGAGAGAAAGAGAGAGAGAGAGAGAAAGAGACAGAGACAGCTCATTTTATCATATTTCATGTCAAGAACTTTCTACACTGTTTAACCTGTGATGTCACAGTTAGTTAATCCTCCATGGATTCAGGCAGCTCACATTTGGGTGGTATTTACAGAATGACATCATGTCTGCATACACTCACCACCTGAGATCACAGCCTCAACATACACTCACCACCTGAGATCACAGCCTCAACATACACTCACCACCTGAGATCACAGCCTCGACATACACTCAACCACCTGAGATCACAGCCTCAACATACACTCACCACCTGAGATCACAGCCTCAACATACACTCACCACCTGAGATCACAGCCTCAACATACACTCACCACCTGAGATCACAGCCTCAACATACACTCACCACCTGAGATCACAGCCTCAACATACACTCACCACCTGAGATCACAGCCTCAACATACACTCACCACCTGAGATCACAGCCTCAACATACACTCAACCACCTGAGATCACAGCCTCAACATACACTCACCACCTGAGATCACAGCCTCAACATACAC
>NW_019509745.1:0-810 GCF_002814215.2 Seriola lalandi dorsalis
TATGTCGTTTTTATGACTTTTTATGCCTTACTATACTATGACGTTTTTATGACTTTTCATGCCTTACAATAATATGACGTTTTTATGACTTTTTATGCCTTACTATACTATGCCTTTTTATGCCTTACTATACTATGTCGTTTTTACGCTTTTCTATACTGTCGTTTTTATGACTTTTTATGCCTTACTATACTATGACTTTTTATGCCTTACTATACTATGACGTTTTCATGCTTTTCTATACTATGACTTTTTTATGACTTTTTATGCCTTACTATACTATGACTTTTTATGCCTTACTATACTATGACGTTTTTATGACTTTTTATGCCTTACTATACTATGACTTTTCATGCCTTACAATAATATGACGTTTTTATGACTTTTTATGCCTTACAATAATATCACGTTTTTATGACTTTTCATGCTTTTTTATACTATGAAGTTTTTACGACTTTTTATGTCTTACTATGCTATGACGTTTTTATGACTTTTCATGCCTTACTATACTATGACTTTTCATGCTTTTCTATAATATGTCGTTTTTATGACTTTTTATGCCTTACTATATTATGACTTTTTATGCCTTACTATAATATGACGTTTTTATGCTTTACTACGCTATGTCGTTTCTATGACTTTTCATGCTTTTTTATACTATGTCGTTTTTATGACTTTTTATGCCTTGCTATATTATGACTTTTTATGCCTTACTATACTATGACTTTTCATGCCTTACTATCCTGTGACGTTTTTATGACTTTTTATGCCTTGCTATATTATGACTTTTTATGACTTTTTATGCCTTAC
>NW_019509746.1:0-1238 GCF_002814215.2 Seriola lalandi dorsalis
TTTTTGATGCCTTACTATACTATGACATTTTTATGATATATTTGACGCTGTACTATACTATGACCTTTTTATCCATTTTGAATGCTTTACTATACGTTGACGTTTTCATGACATTTTTGATGCCTTACTATACTATTATGTTTTTATCACATTTTTGACGTTGTACTGTACTATGATATTTTTATCACATTTTTGACCACTTACTTTACAATGACGTTTTTATCACATTTTTGACGTTGTACTGTACTATGATATTTTTATCACATTTTTGACCACTTACTTTACAATGACGTTTTTATTGCATTTTTGATGCCTTACTATACTATGACATTTTTATGATATATTTGACGCTGTACTATACTATGACCTTTTTATCACATTTTTGATGCCTTAATATACTATGACCTTTTTATCATATTTTTAATGCATTACTATACTATGACGTTATTATTACATTTTTGATGCCTTACTATACTATGACGTTTTTATTACATTTTTGATGCCTTACTATACTATGACATTTTAATGACATTTTTGGCGCCTTACAATACTATGACGTTTTTATCACATTTTTGATGCCTTACTATACAATTATGTTTTTATCACATTTTCGATGCTTATTTATAACTATGACGATTTTATCACATTTTTGACGCCTTACTATACTATGACCTTTTTATCACATTTTTGATGCCTTACTATACTATTATGTTTTTATCACAATTTTGACGTTGTACTGTACTATGATGTTTTTATCACAATTTTGACGTTGTACTGTACTATGATATTTTTATCACATTTTTGACCACTTACTTTACAATGATGTTTTTATCACATTTTTGATGCCTTACTATACTATGACGTTTTTATGACATTTTTGACGCCTTATTATACTATGATGTTTTCATCACATTTTTGATGCCTTACTATACTATGACGTTTTTATTGCATTTTTGATGCCTTACTATACTATGACATTTTTATGATATATTTGACGCTGTACTATACTATGACCTTTTTATCCATTTTGAATGCTTTACTATACGTTGACGTTTTCATGACATTTTTGATGCCTTACTATACTATTATGTTTTTATCACATTTTTGACGTTGTACTGTACTATGATATTTTTATCACATTTTTGACCACTTACTTTACAATGACGTTTTTATCACATTTTTGACGTTGTACTGTACTATGATATTTTTATCACATTTTTGACCACTTACTTTACAAT
>NW_019509747.1:0-1053 GCF_002814215.2 Seriola lalandi dorsalis
AAATGTCATAGTATAGTAAGGCATAAAAACGACATAGTTATAGTAAGGCATAAAATGTCATAGTATAGTAAGGCATAAAATGTCATAAAAATTGTCATAGTATAGTAAGGCATAAAATGTCATAAAAAATGTCATAGTATAGTAAGGCATAAAATTTCAAAAAAATGTCATAGTATAGTAAGGCATAAAAATTGTCATAGTATAGTAAGGTATAAAATTTCATAAAAAATGTCATAGTATAGTAAGGCATAAAATTTAATAAAAATGTCATAGTATAGTAAGGGATAAAAACGACATAGTTATAGTAAGGCATAAAATGTCATAGTATAGTAAGTCATAAAATGTCATAAAAATTGTCATAGTATAGTAAGGCATAAAATGTCATAAAAAATGTCATAGTATAGTAAGGCATAAAAACGACTTAGTTATAGTAAGGCATAAAATGTCATAAAAATGTCATAGTATAGTAAGGCATAAAATTGAATAAAAATGTCATAGTATAGTAAGGTATAAAATGTCATAGTATAGTAAGACATAAAATGTCATATTATGGAAAGTCATAAAATTTCATAAAAAATGTCATAGTATAATAAGGCATAAAATGTCATAGAAAATGTCATAGTATAGTAAGGCATAAAAACGACATAGTTATAGTAAGGCATAAAATGTCATAGTATAGTAAGTCATAAAATGTCATATTATGGAAAGTCATAAAATTTCATAAAAAATGTCATAGTATAATAAGGCATAAAATGTCATAGAAAATGTCATAGTATAGTAAGGCATAAAAACGACATAGTTATAGTAAGGCATAAAATGTCATAAAAAATGTCATAGTATAGTAAGGCATAAAATGTCATAAAAAATGTCATAGTATAGTAAGGCATAAAATGTCAAAAAAATGTCATAGTATAGTAAGGCATAAAATGTCATAAAAAATGTCATAGTATAGTAAGGCATAAAATGTCATAAAAATTGTCATAGTATAGTAAGGCATAAAATGTCATAAAAAATGTCATAGTATAGTAAGGCATAAAATGTCATAAAAAATGT
>NW_019509748.1:0-551 GCF_002814215.2 Seriola lalandi dorsalis
TATACTATGACGTTTTTTTGACATTTTTATTCCATACTTTACTATGGCGTTTTTATGCCATACTATACTATGATGTTTTTTTGAAATTTTTATGCCTTAGTATACCATGGCATTTTTTGACACTTTTATGCCTTACTATACAATGGCGTTTTTGTGCCTTAATGTACTATGACGTTTTCATTCCTTAATCTATTATGACATTTTTTTTGAAATTTTTATGCCATACTATACTATGGCGTTTTTATGACATACTATACTTTGACGTTTTTTTGACATTTTTATGCCATACTTTACTATGGCGTTTTTATGCCATACTATACTATGACGTTTTTTTGAAATTTTTATGCCTTAGTATACCATGGCATTTTTTGACACTTTTATGCCTTACTATACAATGGCGTTTTTGTGCCTTAATGTACTATGACGTTTTCATTCCTTAATCTACTATGATGTTTTTTGACATTTTTATGCCTTACTATACTATGACGTTTTTTGACAGTTTTATGCCTTACTATAATATGGCGTTTTTTGACTTTTTATGCCTTACTACA
>NW_019509749.1:0-459 GCF_002814215.2 Seriola lalandi dorsalis
AAGGTAAGATATAGTAAGGTAAGGTAAGGTAAGGTAAGATATAGTAAGGTAAGATATAGTAAGGTAAGGTAAGATATAGTAAGGTAAGATATAGTAAGGTAAGATATAGTAAGGTAAAGTAAGGTAAGGTAAGATATAGTAAGGTAAGGTAAAGTAAAGTAAGGTAGGATAGAGTAAGGTAAGGTAAAGTAAGGAAAGGTAAGATATAGTAAGGTAAGGTAAGGTAAGGTAAGATATAGTAAGGTAAGATATAGTAAGGTAAAGTAAGGTAGGATAGAGTAAGGTAAGGTAAAGTAAGGAAAGGTAAGGTAAGATATAGTAAGGTAAGGTAAAGTAGGTATGGTATGGTACGGTAAGGTAAGGTAAAGTAAGGTAAGGTAAGATAGAGTAAGGTAAGGTAAAGTAAGGTAAGGTAAGATATAGTAAGGTAAGGTAAGGTAAGATATAGTAAGGTAAGGT
>NW_019509750.1:0-686 GCF_002814215.2 Seriola lalandi dorsalis
TGTTTTTATGAATTTTTATGCAATACTATACTATGACGTTTTTATGACTTTTTATGCCTTACTATACTATGACTTTTTATGCCTTACTATACTATGACGTTTTTAAGACTTTTTATCCCATACTAAACTATGACTTTTTATGGCTTTATATACTATGACTTTTTATGCCTTACTATATTATGACGTTTTTTGACATTTTTATGCCTTACTATACTATGATGTTTTTTGACATTTTTATGCCTTACTATACTATGACGTTTTTTGACATTTTTATGCCTTACAATACTATGACTTTTCATGCCTTTTTACGCCTTACTATACTATGACTTTTTATGCCTTACTATACTGTGATGTTTTTATGAATTTTTATGCAATACTATACTATGAGGTTTTTTGACATTTTTATGCCTTACAATACTATGATGTTTTTATGACTTTTTACGCCTTACTATAGTATGACTTTTTATGACTTACTGTACTATGTCGTTTTTATGACTTTTTATTCCTTATTATACTGACTTATTATGCCTTACTATACTATGAAGTTTTTATGAATTTTTATGCCATACTTTATTTCGACGTTTTTTGACATTTTTTGCCTTACTATACTATGACGTTTTTTGAAATTTTCATGCCTCACAAAACTATGATGTTTTTATGACTTTTTATGCCTTACTATACTATGA
>NW_019509751.1:0-377 GCF_002814215.2 Seriola lalandi dorsalis
CCTGTCTCCACCCTGTCTCTACCCTGTCTCCACCCTGTCTACACCCTGTCTACACCCTGTCTCCACCCTGTCTCCACCCTGTCTCCACCCTGTCTCTACCCTGTCTACACCCTGTTTACACCCTGTCTACACCCTGTTTACACCCTGTCTCCACCCTGTTTACACCCTGTCTCCACCCTGTCTACACCCTGTCTCTACCCTGTCTACACCCTGTTTACACCCTGTCTCCACCCTGTTTACACCCTGTCTCCACCCTGTCTCTACCCTGTTTACACCCTGTCTCCACCCTGTCTCCACCCTGTCTCCACCCTGTCTCTACCCTGTTTACACCCTGTCTCCACCCTGTCTCCACCCTGTCTCCACCCTGTCTCCACCCT
>NW_019509752.1:0-1758 GCF_002814215.2 Seriola lalandi dorsalis
AAAAAATGATCATACTATAGTAAGGCGTACAACGTCATAAAGACATAGTATAGTAAGGCAAAAAATGTCATAGTATAGTAAGGCATAAAACACCATAAAAACGTCATAGTATAGTAAGGTATAAAATGTCATAAAAACGTCATAGTATAGTAAGGTATAAAATGTCATAAAATCGTCATAATATGGTAAGACGTACAACTTCATAGTATTGTATGGTAAAAAATGTCACAAAAACGTCATAGTATAGTAAGGCATAAAATGGCATGAAAACGTCATATTATATTAAGGCATAAAACATAAGAAAAACGTCATAATATAGTAAGGCATAAAATGTCATACCATAATAAGGCATTAAAACTTCATAGTATAGTAAGGTGTAAAACGTCATAAAAACGTCATAGTATAGTAAGGCATACAACGTCATAGTATTGTATGGTAAAAAATTTCACAAAAACGTCATAAAATAGTAAGGCATAAAATGTCATACTATAATAAAGCATTAAAAGGTCATAAAAACCTCATAGTATAGTAAGGCGTACAACGTCATAAAAACATAGTATTGTAAGGCAAAAAATGTGATAGTATAGTAAGGAATAAAATGTCATAAAATCATCATAGTATAGTAAGGCATACAACGTCATAGTATTATAAGGTATAAAATGTCATGAAAACGTCGTAGTATAGTAAGGCACAAAAACGTCATAATATAGTAAGGTATAAAATGTCAAAAAATTGTCATACTATAGTTAGGTGTACAACGTCATAAAAACATAGTATTGTAAGGCGTAAAAACGTCATAGTATATTAAGGCAAAAAATCGTCATAGTATAGTATGGCATAAAATGTCATACTATAATAAGGCATGAAAATGTCATAGTAAAGTAAGGCATAAAACACCATAAAAACGTCATAGTATAGTAAGGCATAAAACAACATAAAATCGTCATAGTATAGTAAGGTATAAAATGTCATAAAATTGTCAAAGTATAGTAAGGCATACAACGTCATAGTATTATAAGGTATAAAGTGTCATGAAAATGTCATTATATAGTAAGGTATAAAATGTCAAAAAATGATCATACTATAGTAAGGCGTACAACGTCATAAAGACATAGTATAGTAAGGCAAAAAATGTCATAGTATAGTAAGGCATAAAACACCATAAAAACGTCATAGTATAGTAAGGTATAAAATGTCATAAAAACGTCATAGTATAGTAAGGTATAAAATGTCATAAAATCGTCATAATATGGTAAGACGTACAACTTCATAGTATTGTATGGTAAAAAATGTCACAAAAACGTCATAGTATAGTAAGGCATAAAATGGCATGAAAACGTCATATTATATTAAGGCATAAAACATAAGAAAAACGTCATAATATAGTAAGGCATAAAATGTCATACCATAATAAGGCATTAAAACTTCATAGTATAGTAAGGTGTAAAACGTCATAAAAACGTCATAGTATAGTAAGGCATACAACGTCATAGTATTGTATGGTAAAAAATTTCACAAAAACGTCATAAAATAGTAAGGCATAAAATGTCATACTATAATAAAGCATTAAAAGGTCATAAAAACCTCATAGTATAGTAAGGCGTACAACGTCATAAAAACATAGTATTGTAAGGCAAAAAATGTGATAGTATAGTAAGGAATAAAATGTCATAAAATCATCATATTATAGTAAGGCATACAACGTCATAGTATTATAAGGTATAAAATGTCATGAAAACGTCGTAGTATAGTAAGGCA
>NW_019509753.1:0-713 GCF_002814215.2 Seriola lalandi dorsalis
AGATCGGGCGTGTTTTTTTTTTATATTTTATTATCAAAAATATAGCACGATTCTTATTTTACATACATTTAAAGGGCAGACAAACATTAATAAACAAGTTGACAAAACAAAAGACACACAGCCACAATAACACTGAGTGCAAAAAAAAATGTTATGGTTCTGTCTAATAAATCAAATATAATAAACCAACACAAAACACCCAGCGCGAAGCTATGATTCTACCTATTTAACAAAATAAACCAACATAAAACAACCAGCGCAAAGCTATGATTCTGCTAAGTAAACAAAATAAAACAAACATAAAACAACCAGCACGAAGCTATGGTTCTGCTTAGTAAACAAAATAAACCAACATAAAACAACCAGCGCGAAGCTATGATTCTGCTTTATCTATATGAAACAAACATAAAACAACCAGCGCGAAGCTATGATTCTGCTTAGTAAACACAAACTACACAAAGTACACACACATAAGACAAACAGTTCTGCTTACAAAAAAAACCTTATATGTTAATAGTGATTGTATTGTTTTCTGTGAATCTGATCAAGCTGTTATGTCTGCTGAAATGTTTATCGAATATGACTGGGTCTGCTGTAAATACTGTTTTGAGATGTGTTGAAACTGTGTTTTTGAAGAAGTGTATGATATTTATGGTTTTCTTGTCGTAGAGTGCAATGTTCCTTCTTATCCATATGGCTTTCCTGGCTATTGT
>NW_019509754.1:0-866 GCF_002814215.2 Seriola lalandi dorsalis
TATACTATGACGTTTTTATGACTTTTTATGCCTTACTATACTATGACGTTTTTATGACTTTTTATGACATACCATACTATGACGTTTTTATGACCTTTTTATGCCTTACTATACTATGTCGTTTTTATGACTTTTTATGCCTTACTATACTATGTCGTTTTTATGACGTTCTATGCCTTACTATACTATGACGTTTTTATGACTTTTTATGACATACCATACTATGTCTTTTTTATGATTTTTTATGCCTTACTATACCATGACGTTTTTATGACTTTTGATGCCTTACTATACTATGACTTTTTATACCATACCATACTATGACGTTTTAATGCCTTACTATACTATGTCGTTTTTATGACGTTTTATGCCTTATTATACTATGACGTTTTTATGAATTTTTATGCCTTACTATACTATGACGTTTTTATGACTTTTTATGCCTTACTATACTATGAAATTTTTTACCTTAATATACTATGACGTTTTTATGACTTCTTATGACTTACTATACTATGACTTTTTTATGACTTTTTATACCTTGTTATACTATGACTTTTTATGCCTTACTATATTATGACGTTTTATGCCTTACTATACTATGACTTTTTTATGACTTTTTATGCCTTACTATAATATGATGTTTTTGTGCCTTACTATACTATGTCTTTTTTATGACTTTTTGTGCCATACTATACTATGACTTTTTATGCCATACTATACTATGACGTTTTTATGATTTTTCATACCTTACTATACTATGTCTTTTTTATGATTTTTTATGCCATACTATACTATGACTTTTTATGCCTTACTATACTATGACGTTTTAATGACTTTTTATGCCTTACTATACTATGACGTTT
>NW_019509755.1:0-1867 GCF_002814215.2 Seriola lalandi dorsalis
TTTTATGCCTTACTATACTATGACGTTTTTAAAAAAAATATTTTTATGCCTTACTATACTATGACGTTTTTTGACATTTTTATGCCTTACTATACTGTGACCTTTTTTTAAAAAAATATTTTTATGCATTACTATACTATGACGTTTTTAAAAAAAATATTTTTATGCCTTACTATACTATGACATTTTTTGACATTTTTATGCCTTACTATACTATGACCTTTTTTTAAAAAATATTTTTATGCCTTACTATACTATGACGTTTTTAAAAAAAATATTTTTATGCCTTACTATACTATGACGTTTTTTGACATTTTTATGCCTTACTATACTGACATTTTTTTTTTTTATGCCTTACTTTACTATGACATTTTTAAAATATTTTTTTGCCTTACTATACTGTGACATTTTTATGCCTTACTATACTATGACGGTTTTTTAAATATTTTTTGCCTTACTATACTATGACATTTTTGAAATATTTTTATGCCTTACTATAATATGACCTTTTTGACATTTTTATGCCTTACTATACTGTGACATTTTTGAAATATTTTTTTGCCTTACTATAGACGACATTTTAAAAATATTTTTATGCCTTAATATACTATGACATTTTTGACATTTTATGCCTTACTATACTGTGACATTTTAAAAAAATATATTTTTATGCCTTACTATACTATGACGTTTTTAAAAAAAATATTTGTATGCCTTACTATACTATGATGTTTTTTGAAATTTTAATGCCTTACTATACTATGACATTTTTTTTTTTTATGCCTTACTTTACTATGACATTTTTGACATTTTTATGCCTTACTATACTATGACATTTTTTAAATATTTTTTTGCCTTACTATACTATGACGTTTTTTTTTACATTTTTATGCCTTACTATACTATGACATTTTTTAAAAAATATATTTTTATGCCTTACTATACTATGACCTTTTTTTTAAAAATATTTTTATGCTTTACTATAATATTACATTTTTGACATTTTATGCCTTACTATACTGTGACCTTTTTTTAAAAAATATTTTTATGCCTTACTATACTATGACGTTTTTTTAATATCTTTTTACCTTACTATACTATAACATTTTTTTATATTTTTATGCCTTACTATACTGTGACATTTTTTAAATATTTTTTTGCCTTACTATAGACGACATTTTTAAAATATTTTTATGCCTTACTATACTATGACATTTTTGACATTTTATGCCTTACTATACTGTGACATTTTTAAAAAAAAATATTTTTATGCCTTACTATACTATGACGTTTTTTTAAAAAATATTTTTATGCCTTACTATACTATGACGTTTTTGACATTTTTATGCCTTACTATACTATGACATTTTTTTTTTTTATGCCTTACTATACTGTGACATTTTTGACATTTTATGCCTTACTATACTGTGACATTTTTTAAATATTTTTATGCCTTACTATACTATGACGTTTTTTGATATTTTTATGCCTTACTATACTATGACATTTTTTTTTTTTATGCCTTACTATACTATGACATTTTTGACATTTTATGCCTTACTATACTGTGACATTTTTAAAAAATATATTTTTATGCCTTACTATACTATGACGTTTTTTTAAAAAATATTTTTATGCCTTACTATACTATGACGTTTTTTGACATTTTTATGCCTTACTATACTATGACATTTTTTTTTTTATGCCTTACTTTACTATGACATTTTTGACATTTTTATGCCTTACTATACTATGACATTTTTTAAATATTTTTTTGCCTTACTATACTATGAGGTTTTTTGACATTTTTATGCCTTACTATACTATGACCTTTTTTTAAAAAATATTTTTATGCCTTACTATACTA
>NW_019509756.1:0-1404 GCF_002814215.2 Seriola lalandi dorsalis
GCAATGCTGCCACAGCATCTGACCTGGATACCAACACTGTTATAACTGGATCGTTCACTTGTGCTGCCAATTCTTTGCCACTGAAAAGAGAGGTGAGCCCTTCCAGCCAGGAGAGGTTCATGTTGTGCAGTGATAATCACAGCAAAGCAGAGTCAGCGTCGCCAGGGAGCAGCTTTTTAACAACAGACAACGATGCAGAACGAGATCTAAACCAGTCCAGCCCTCAGAGCGTCATATGAGCAGAGGGTGAAAGATTCCTGACAGTTTTTACTACTGTTGTATAACTTTATTCAGATTTGTTCATTGACTGACTGTCTAATGTGTTGGGTCCTGTATTCTTTGATCGCTATGTGTTATTTTGGCTTACCTCGAAACAAAAAAGTTGGAAGTGACAGAATTTAGTATTCTCTGTAGGGGTCTGGTGGGGGCTCTTAAAGGAATGTTTATGTGGTCTGTAACTCGTAATTTGTTGTCATCTCGAATTAAATGCCAGCAATGCTGAGCAATTTGTGTGTAGATCTCTTATGCAAACACACTTCTGTCTCTGTACTGATGTGTAGCTGTTGGCTCCCTGGGGGGAATTGCTGCCTATCATCAGTGATGAGTCATAGCATCCAAATGGAAAGGCCATTTCTACCCTCGAATTGTGACAAATTGATTTGTGGCACAGACTAGAAATAACTTTAAATGATCAGCTCCTCAGCTCTTGGGAACAGAAGATGGATATTTCATCTTTTGTTCAGAACAAAGAACAATCGAGACATGTAGGTTCATATGCAGTGGCTATATAATCTCATTCAGCCAGCGAAGACTATCAAGTGTGAATCATCATCAATTTGTTCTTCTTTCATGTTTCACAAAAGAAGTAATGTAACTAGAAAAGGTTTATCATCTGTAATTGCAGCTGTAATAGCAGCTGTATTTCATGGGGGTGTATTTCCAGCCTCCGGGCCTTTTCTGGAAGCTTTTTGACGCCACTTTGTACTGTGACTAGGAGCCATAACAATTTTAGACAGAGATAAGAAACTGTCTCCAATCGATAAATAAATTGCCCATCTTTCATTAACTACATGCATTAAATCTTCCTGAATGTCAAATCAATACACCAAATAATTCAGAGATGAATACAATGTGCCAGCAGGACCCGGGAAATTATCTACAAAAACGACTTTAGATAAAAAATTTTCAGTTCCCATGTGCTGCAACTAATGGTTAATATTATTATTCATTATTCTTAATTTTCAACAATGTATGGTAAATATGAGCATATGTTAAATTGTGTAAAAAACACAATCTGCTGTTATATAGTGGGTTATGTTCTGGACTATAGCTTAGCTAGGACAAAACCTCCTATAGAATAGAAAATTGACATTTACTGCCAGCAGCTGGTGAGCTCAGCTTTGT
>NW_019509757.1:0-1809 GCF_002814215.2 Seriola lalandi dorsalis
ACACTGAGAACGTTTAACAAACACTGAGAACGTTTAACAAAAAACACTGAGAATGTTTAATAAAAAACACTGAGAACGTTTAACAAACACTGAGAACGTTTAACAAACACTGAGAACGTTTAACAAAAAACACTGAGAATGTTTAATAAAAAACACTGAACGTTTCTAAAAAAACATTGAAAACCTTTAATAAAAAACACTGAGAACGTTTAATAAAAAAATACTGAGAACAAACACTGAGAACATTTAACAAACACTGAGAACCTTTAATAAAAAGCACTGAGAACATTTAATAAAAAAACACTGAGAACGTTTAACAAAAAACACTGAGAACGTTTAATAAAAAGCACTGAGAACAAACACTGAGAACCTTTAATAAAAAAACACTGAGAACATTTAACAAAAAAACACTGAGAACATTTAACAAAAAACACTGAGAACGTTTAACAAAAAAACACTGAGAACATTTAACAAAAAACACTGAGAACATTTAACAAAAAACACTGAGAATGTTTATTAAAAAAAACACTGAGAACGTTTAACAAAAAACACTGAGAACAAACACTGAGAACCTTTAATAAAAAAACACTGAGAACATTTAACAAAAAAACACTGAGAACATTTAACAAAAAACACTGAGAACGTTTAACAAAAAAACACTGAGAACATTTAACAAAAAACACTGAGAACATTTAACAAAAAAACACTGAGAACCTTTAATAAAAAGCACTGAGAATGTTTAATAAAAAAACACTGAGAACATTTAATAAAAAAACACTGAGAACGTTTAATAAAAAGCACTGAGAACGTTTAATAAAAAGCACTGAGAACGTTTAATAAAAAGCACTGAGAACGTTTAATAAAAAAAACACTGAGAACAAACACTGAGAATGTTTAATAAAAAAACACTGAGAACGTTTACTAAAAAACACTGAACCTTTACTAAAAAAACATTGAAAACCTTTAATAAAAAGCACTGAGAACGTTTAACAAACACTGAGAACGTTTAACAAAAAACACTGAGAACGTTTAACAAAAAACACTGAGAACGTTTAACAAACACTGAGAACGTTTAACAAAAAACACTGAGAACGTTTACTAAAAAACACTGAACGTTTCTAAAAAAACATTGAAAACCTTTAATAAAAAGCACTGAGAACGTTTAATAAAAAACACTGAGAACATTTAATAAAAAAACACTGAGAACATTTAATAAAAAAACACTGAGAACAAACACTGAGAACATTTAACAAAAAACACTGAGAACATTTAATAAAAAAACACTGAGAACGTTTAACAAAAAACACTGAGAACGTTTAATAAAAAAACACTGAGAATGTTTAATAAAAAAACACTGAGAATGTTTAACAAAAAACACTGAGAACATTTAACAAAAAACACTGAGAACGTTTAACAAAAAAACACTGAGAACATTTAACAAAAAGCACTGAGAACAAACACTGAGAACCTTTAATAAAAAAACACTGAGAACATTTAACAAAAAAACACTGAGAACATTTAACAAAAAACACTGAGAACGTTTAACAAAAAAACACTGAGAACATTTAACAAAAAGCACTGAGAACAAACACTGAGAACCTTTAATAAAAAGCACTGAGAACGTTTAATAAAAAAACACTGAGAACGTTTAATAAAAAAACACTGAGAACGTTTAACAAAAAACACTGAGAACAAACAATAAAAAACACTAAGAAAAAACACTGAGAACATTTAACAAAAAACACTGAGAACATTTAACAAAAAACACTGAGAACGTTTAACAAAAAAACACTGAGAACATTTAACAAA
>NW_019509758.1:0-2062 GCF_002814215.2 Seriola lalandi dorsalis
AACACTTGACAGATGTGTGACTCTGAGCAGCAGACGTGTGAAGATGCTGCGCTGACTAAAACAAAGTTGAGTCGTACAACAACACTCAACTCTTGCTATGCATAGGTGTGTAACGAGCTGTGGACGGAGGACGCACTGCGAAGGTGCTGTCTGCCTGTTGAAACCTGTTTACTACAAACCATGTGACCATTTCTACAGCATTATTAGATTTCATTATTGTGCCATACTAATGCAGATTCAACTCTGCCAGTAGTGACAGTCATGTTTCAAAAAATCCAATAGATATATCAACCAATATTTTTTAAACACTCTTCCTCCAGATTTGACAGTAAAACAAAGTGACATGTCTTTGGTTTGACGATGTGTTGGGTTCTGCTGCAGAAGGACGTATCAGTCACCTCGCACCGACGGAAGGTAAAGTTTAGTCACAAGAGTCAGATTCTGTTTCCTGTTCACGTCTTTGATCAGAAGTTTGATTTCAGGCTGATGATGATTAGAGAACATCAAACCATGTTTAGCTTATGTGAAGTGTGAGAGTTTATTCTCGACTGTGTCCATGACAAACTGTCAAAGCTCATTTTAGTGTGTCTCTGTCTGTGTGTGTGTGTCTGTGTGTGTGTGATGTGTGTGTGTGTGTGTGTCTGTCTGTCTCTGTGTGTGTTTCTGTCTGTCTGTTTGTGTGTGTGTGTGTGTGTGTGTCTGTCTGTGTGTGTCTGTGTGTGTCTGTCTGTGTGTCTGCGTGTCTGTGTATGTCTGTGTGTCTGTCTGCGTGTGTCTGTCTGCGTGTGTCTGTCTGCGTCTCTCTGCGTGTGTCTGTCTGTGTCTGTCTGTGTGTGTCTGTGTCTGTCTGCGTGTGTCTGTGTGTCTGTCTGCGTGTGTCTGTGTGTGTCTGTGTCTGTCTGTCTGTGTCTGTCTGTGTGTGTCTGTCTGCGTGTGTCTGTGCGTGTCTGTGTCTGTCTGTCTGTCTGTCTGTCTGTGTGTGTCTGTGTGTCTGCGTGTGTCTGTGTGTCTGTCTGCGTGTGTCTGTGTGTGTCTGCGTGTGTCTGTGTGTCTGTGTGTCTGTCTGCGTGTGTCTGTGTGTGTCTGTGTCTGTCTGTCTGTGTATGTCTGTCTGTGTGTGTGTCTGTCTGCGTGTGTCTGTGTGTGTGTGTCTGTCTGTGTGTGTCTGTCTGCGTGTATCTGTGTGTGTGTGTGTGTCTGTCTGTCTGTCTGTGTCTGTCTGCGTGTGTCTGTGTCTGTCTTTGTCTGTCTGTCTGTCTGTGTCTGTCTGTGTGTGTCTGCGTGTGTCTGCGTGTGTCTGTGCGTGTCTGTGTCTGTCTGTGTGTGTCTGTCTGCGTGTGTCTGTGCGTGTCTGTGTCTGTCTGTGTGTGTCTGCGTGTGTCTGCGTGTGTCTGTGCGTGTCTGTGTCTGTCTGCGTGTGTCTGTGCGTGTCTGTGTCTGTCTGTCTGTCTGTGTCTGTCTGTGCGTGTGCGTGGCCTCTTTTCTATTCAAATGGTCACTGGATGTGAATCCATCAGGTTCCCTGTTTGCTGTACAAATAAAATGGCGGTTGAGGAAGGAGTTGGAGAGTTGAGGATTATTGCCTAGGACACAATTTTCCTTGTCACTTTGTAAACAAATAAAAAAGCTGCTGAAAACAGTTCATACTAAAAAGAACTGAATAAAAGCAACTGCACAAAAAACAAAGAGAAAAAGCTGGGAATTATTTACACTGTTGTTTCCCTCGTGTTTCTTGGTGTGATCTCTGAACGTGTCTGAAAGAAGACGTTTGTGTAGCACTATCTAGCTGTACAGGATAAATACTCTCAGGCAACAGGGTATATGGATGATTGTATATTTGACGATCATTGGAGGCCAGTTGTGATGCAGCTCGTGTGAACTCGTGGTGATATGGACGCTTGCCTCCATAATTAGTACCTGTTCTTTGTCCCCAGCAAGGTTTGACTTACTTTACAAATTGTACACATTGAAAAACCCTGACAAAGGCACACCATGGAGAAAACGTCAACATCCAAATTAGCACTAAGGACTAGTTATACATAATCTGTCTATGTAAAATATG
>NW_019509759.1:0-3027 GCF_002814215.2 Seriola lalandi dorsalis
TAAGGCATAAAAATACCAAAAAACGTCATAGTATAGTATGGCATACAAAAATCGCAAAAAACGTCATAGTATAGTATGGTATAAATTGTCAAAAAAACATCATAGTATATTATGGCATAAAAGATTATAAACATGTCATAGTATGGTAAGGAATAATACGACATAGTATAGTAAAGCATAAAAATGCCAAAAAACGTCATAGTATAGTATGGCATAGAAAGTCAAAAAAACATCATAGTAAATTATGGCATAAAAGATTATAAACATGTCATAGTATGGTAAGGAATAATACGACATACTATAGTAAAGCATAAAAATGCCAAAAAAACGTCATAGTATAGTATGGCATAGAAAGTCAAAAAAACATCAAAGTATATTAAGGCATAAAAGGTCATAAAAACGTTATAGTATGATGAGGAATAATACGACATAGTATAGTATGGTATAAAAATGTCAAATAACATCATAGTATAGTATGGCATAAAACATCAAAAAAACATCATAGTATATTAAGGCATAAAAGATCATAAACATGTCATAGCATGGTAAGGAATAAAACGACATAGTGTGTTAAGGCATACAAATCTCAAAAAACGTCATAGTATAGTATGGCATAAAATGTCAAAAAAACATTATAGTATATTATGGTTAAAAGATCATAAACACGTCATATTATTGTAAGGATTAATACGAAATAGTGTATTAAGGCATAAAAATACCAAAAAACGTCACAGTATAGTATGGCATAAAAGGTCATAAAAAACGTCATAGTATGGTAAGGTATCAAATGAAATCGTATTTTAAAGCATAAAAGATCATAAAAACATCATAGTATAGTAAGGCATAAAAATGTCAAAAAACGCCATAGTATAGTATGTCATAAATATGTCAAAAAAACATCACAGTATATTAAATCACAAAAGATCATAAACATGTTATAGCATGGTAAGGAATAATACGACATAGTATAGTAAGGCATAAAATTGCTGAAAAACGTCATAGTTTAATATGGCATACAAGTGTCAAAAAAACATCATAGTATATTAATGCTTAAAAGATTATAAATACGTCATAGTATCGTGAGCAATAATACGACATAGTGTATTAAGGCATAAAAATGCCAAAAAACGTCATAGTATAATATGGCATAAAAATGTCAAATAACATCATAGTATAGTATGGCATAAAACATAAAAAAACATCAAAGTATATTAAGGCTTAAAAGATCATAAACACGTCATAGTATCGTGAGGAATAATACGACATAGTGTATTAAGGAATAAAAATTCCAAAAAACGTCATAGTATAATATGCCATAAAACGTAAAAAAAAAATTACAGTGTATTAAGGCATAAAAGGACGTAAAAATTTTATAGTATGCTAAGGCATCAAATGAAATAGTATTTGAAGGCATAAAATTGCTGAAAAAAGCGTCATAGTATAGTAAGGCATAAAAATGTCAAAAAAACATCACAGTATATTAAATCACAAAAGATCATAAACATGTCATAGCATGGTAAGGAATAATATGACATAGTATAGTATGGCATAAAAATGTCAAATAACATCATAGTATATTATGGCATAAAAGATTATAAACATGTCATAATATGGTAAGGAAAAATAAGAAACATGTCATAGCATAAAAAGGAAAAATACATCATAGTATAGTATGGCATACAAATCTCAAAAAACGTCATAGTATAGTATGGCATAAAATGTCAAAAAAACATTATAGTATATTATGGTTAAAAGATCATAAACACGTCATATTATCGTAAGGATTAATACGAAATAGTGTATTAAGGCATAAAAATACCAAAAAACGTCACAGTATAGTATGGCATAAAAGGTCATAAAAAACGTCATAGTATGGTAAGGTATCAAATGAAATCGTATTTTAAAGCATAAAAGATCATAAAAACATCATAGTATAGTAAGGCATAAAAATGCCAAAAAACGCCATAGTATAGTATGTCATAAATATGTCAAAAAAACATCACAGTATATTAAATCACAAAAGATCATAAACATGTTATAGAATGGTAAGGAATAATACGACATAGTATAGTAAGGCATAAAATTGCTGAAAAACGTCATAGTTTAATATGGCATACAAGTGTCAAAAAAACATCATAGTATATCAAGGCTTAAAAGATCATAAACACGTCATAGTATCGTGAGGAATAATACGACATAGTGTATTAAGGCATAAAAATGCCAAAAAACGTCATAGTATAGTATGGCATAAAAATGTCAAATAACATCATAGTATAGTATGCCATAAAACATCAAAAAAACATCAAAGTACATTAAGGCATAAAAGATCATAAACATGTCATAGTATGGTAAGGAATAATACGACATAGTGTGTTAAGGCATACAAATCTCAAAAAACGTCATAGTATAGTATGGCATAAAATGTAAAAAAAAACATCATAGTATATTAAGGCATAAAAGGTCATAAAGTCGTTATAGTATGATAAGGAATAATACGACATAGTAGAGTAAGGCATAAAAATGCCAAAAAACGTCATAGTATAGTATGGCATACAAATCTCAAAAGAAATCATAGTATAGTATGGCATAAATTGTCAAAAAAACATCATAGTATATTAAAGCTTAAAAGATCATAAACACGTCATATTATCGTAAGGATTAATACGACATAGTGTATTTAGGCATAAAAATGCCAAAAAACGTCATAGTATAGTATGGCATAAAACATCAAAAAAACATTAAAGTATATTAAGGCATAAAAGGTCATAAAATCGTTATAGTATGATAAGAAATAATACGACATAGTACAGTAAGGCATAAAAATGCCAAAAAACGTTATAGTATAGTATGGCATAAAACATCAAAAAAACATCAAAGTATATTAAGGCATCAAAGGTCATAAAATCGTTATAGTATGATAAGGAATAATACGACATAGTATAGTAAGGCATAAAAATGCCAAAAAACGTCATAGTATAGTATGGCATAAAAATGTCAAATAACATCATAGTATAGTATGGCATAAAA
>NW_019509760.1:0-1005 GCF_002814215.2 Seriola lalandi dorsalis
AAAAACATCATAATATATTAAGGCATAAAAGGTCATAAAAACGTCATAGTATGGCAAGGCATGAACCTACATAGTACAGTAGGCCAAAAAAAATCATATTATAGGATGGCATAAAAATGTCAAAAAAGGTCATAGTATAGTATGGCAAAAAATTCAAAAAAACATCATAATATATTATGGCATAAAAGGTCATAAAAACGTCATAGTATGGCAAGGCATTAACCTACACAGTATCGTAATGAATAAAAATGACAAAAAATATCATTTTATAGGATGGCATAAAATGTCAAAAAAGGTCATAGTATAGTATGGCAAAAAATTCGAAAAAACATCATATTATATTAAGGCATAAAAGGTCATAAAAACGTCTTAGTATGGCAAGGAATTAAGCTACATAGTATAGTAAGGCATAAATATGCCAAAAAACATCATTTCATAGGATGGCATAAAAATGTCAAAAAAGGTCATAGCATAGTATGGCGAAAAATTCAAAAAAACATCATAATATATTAAGTCATAAAAGTTAAAAAAAACGTCATAGTATGGCAAGGCATGAACCTACATAGTACAGTAGGCCAAAAAAAATCATATTATAGGATGGCATAAAAATGTCAAAAAAGGTCATAGTATAGTATGGCAAAAAATAAAAAAAAACATCATAATATATTAAGGCATAAAAGGTCATAAAAACATCATAGTATGGCAAGGCATGAAGCCTACATAGTACAGTAGGCCAAAAAACATCATTTTATAGGATGGCATAAAAATGTCGAAAAGGTCATAGTATAGTATGGCAAAAAATTCAAAAAAACATCAGAATATATTAAGGCATAAAAGGTCATAAAAACGTCATAGTATGGCAAGGCATGAACCTACATAGTACAGTAGGCCAAAAAAAATCATATTATAGGATGGCATAAAAATGTCAAAAAAGGTCATAGTATAGTATGGCAAAAAATAAAAAAAAACATCATAATATATTAAGGCATAAAAGGTCATAAAAAC
>NW_019509761.1:0-3349 GCF_002814215.2 Seriola lalandi dorsalis
ACTAATGTGGTTGTTGACATACAGTGAGTGGAGAAAAGAGTGCCGTGTGAAGAGACCAATGCGGATTAGCCTGCTAAAAGGTTATTACACACTCTGTTGAAAGGTCGGACCTCCTTATCACCTTACCTCATCAAAACATGTAAATGAGGGAAAATACTGTAAGTAGAGATGGATCTACAAATCGTTATTGACATTATTGGTTGTAGCATTAGTCTTCATGAGCAGTGGTACCCTCGCGCACCCTTACAGCTCTATATAATCTCAATCGGCATTACAAACTAGATGTTTTTTTTTAACACTGTTAAAGGGATAGTTCAGGTTATTTGACGCTTTCTTTAAAGTATTTTTTTTGGGCTTTTATTGGACAGGATAGTGGAGAGAGACAGGAAATGGGGAGGCAGAGAGAGGGGAAATGACATGCAGTAAAGGCCGTCCGATGCGGGACTCGAACCGGGGCCAACTGCAGCGAGGACTGTAGCCTCTACACATGGGGCGCCTGCTTAGACCACTACGCCACACAACGCCCCGGTCATTTGACGCTTTCTGATTCACTCAGCTGACCTGCGGCTGCGGCGTGATACAGTGCACTCCGTAGGTGCACTTGTGCGTAGGAATACGGTAGTTAAGCGGTTGAAAAAATGTAGTGCTAACCGCTGAAAATATGTTTACATGAAGCGTACATTTAAACAGATATTGGATTGTTTTGGTGGCCGTCTTTTAAAAGTGTCTAAAACATTTTTTCTGCTGACCCTGTGCATTAGTTTTGGCTAATGGTTTCAGTTTCAACATTTATTACTTACTGATTATTATAGATATTCTCAGCATCACATCAATTTGTAAGCAATGTGGCTGTTTATTTTCCTCCTAAACAGAAGTATTTGGATATATTCGGTGTACAAGACAACTGCAGAAGTACCCCTCCTGGGAATCACTTTTCTTGGTTGTAGTTAGTTGTAGTTGTTTTATCAAAAATCTAATAGGAGCAATAAGAAATAATCAGTTTTATGGTTTGTGCGATCACTTTTAGACGTTTACAGTCATCCTGTGGCTGCAATATGGCCTTCCCTGTTGAAAAAGTGGCTCACCCACTGGCACTGTTTATATATTGATTTACTGGACTGAAATGTATTGCATGGACTTTTAATACCAGAATAGAATAAACAGTAGCTACCACAAAGTCTGCAGACATGAAGCAAGACTTCCAGGCAGAGCGATTCCTTTAAATATCATTCCTTCCATTTTGTAAATCTTATGTGTAAGTGAAAGGTTAGATTAGGAGGGAAGTTAAGTCGGAAAAGAAGGCCAAATTAGGATTGCAAAATCTGTAGCCATACTATTTATAGAAAACTCACTCACTCACTTTTAGGAAGTTTGAAATATAAATGATTGAGAAATTATTCATACATTCAACATTGTTCCATGACAGAACAGGGTTTTCTGCAACACAGCTGAGGTCAGTAACCGAAGACCATATTTGGCCACAGTAATGCAAGGACAGATTCCCTTTGTGTGAGGGTGAAATCACCATAATTTTCTGGACTTTAAATCTACCTCAGCAGAAAGTTGGCGGCTTCCAAAGATCAGCACTGGGTAGATTTTAGTTTTGTTTTATGGAGAAGCAATGATGGATTACTGCTTCTTTACAGCAAACACAGAACAGAAACTAGTGTGCTCAATGTTAAATTAAAACAAAATCTTGCTTAATTGCGTGTTTTCTCAACTGCAGCTTGTGACCTTTTATTTCATTCAGTAACTTTATTGTTGGCTTCGCAAAATGTTAATAAAATGCTTTGTTGTGCTTTATGAAAATATGACAGAACCTCTGACGCAGACATGCCTGACCTGTGACCCACTGTCTTCCCTGTCCGCTCGTCTTCTCTCTAACTATTATCTACTGTATCAGCAACACACCAGGACAGTTGTCGTGATTATGCATCAGCCGCTGAGGGCTGTCATTGGTTACACAATCGCTCTCCAGTGGTGCTCATTGTGCAAGTAGCAGGAACTGGTGCTCTCTTCAGTCCTCGCGTGGCCTGAAGAGGCCATCAAACACACGTGGCGTTAGAAAAAATTATTAAGTCTCCATCCCCTTGAGAGATTTTGGTGGAGGAGAATTGAAATGTAAAGTATTCTTCAGGCATAAAAGAAAATCTACCTTCGGATTGCACGTTCCTTGTTTATTATTCACTTTTCATTCACACTGAGCCCATTTGACATTAATGTACTCAGGAGAGTGGTATTGAAGGTTGCATCATTCATATACAGATATTATAGCATTTTAATCAGCTGTTTCTATGACAGCACAGCAAATCATTGGGATATTCTACCTATGGAGAAATGCAGTGCTAAAATGATTTTATTATTCAGAATTTTCATAGGCAAACTTTAACTCAGTTCTAAAGTTTTATACTTGTTTGACTGTATTATTTTCTTAAAGGAGCTATTTAGCTATAAGTTTTGCTATTGCTGCATGGCCAACGTTACCATTAACAGCTGTTTACTTACCAGTCTAGAAGAAACGTTGCGAGTTCAGCATCAACTTCATTCCTTTACTCGCCAAGAGCTGTCTCCAGCAGTGGACAGCGACCCTCTTGCTTTGCTTCTATTTCTGTCACTTCTTTTCTCCGACTGAAGTTAGCATGCTAACCAGTTAGCCATCTTGTCACTTTCCGATACTGAGTCACCAAAGTGTCCACTCAGCCCTCAACAACATCTTGCAAATGGCTGAAGCTATTGGCAAGAGTGGTAAGTAAACAGCCGTTAATGCTAATGCTGGCTATGTGGCAATAGCAAAACTTCCAAAGAGCTCCTTTAAGATTGTTAGGACAAAGTGCTATGATACAGTTTCTCTATTTGTTCTTCTTTTCAGCTTTGCTACAATCATTTTTTTAATGAGATTTATCAGTTGTCAGTTGTGATGGGACTATGGGTGCAAAATTAGTAATTGACCTTATCCCAGCAGTTTTGTCCCGCTATTTGTAATGCACATTGTCCCATGTAAATAAACAAATAAACAACAAGTTTAATTACAGAATTCATTTTTGTACTTTGTCTCATTCTCAGGGTTGAGTATGAGTCTTTGAATTTTAATTCAACATGTTTGTAAAAAAAGTGCCTATCCTTTGAGAAATATTGTATTATAACTATGTTTTTGATTACAGTTACAATATGATTATTATTAACATTTATATCAATCATTAATCCCTCTACATTTCACTGTCCAGAATCCACGCCACGTCCTTTGTTGTTGATCTTACACAAGCGGTGTGTATGGATTTCACAACAATCACTTCGGCTCATATCTCGGCTGATTATCTAACCGTCGAAGAGCTTCACGACATGGCGGGGG
>NW_019509762.1:0-2276 GCF_002814215.2 Seriola lalandi dorsalis
CGTAGCTTGGATTCTCTTACCCCCTCTTAAAACCTGGACTGTCTGTTTTTCAGATCTGTATTACATTCAATTCTACCCTTTCATTTGACACTTGCATAAATCCATCACCAAATCTGCTTTCCTCCGCCTGCCACCTGAAGAACATCTCTGTACATTGCCTCCTGACTCCATTGAAGAGATCCTCATCCATGCATTTGTTACATCTCATGTGGATTATTGTAATGGGATCCCAATTGAAAGCCCTGGACAGACTCCAGTAATTCTAGAACTCTGCTGCCAGGGTTCTCACAAAACACACCACACCCACCCTACAGCTTCTCCACTGGCTCCCTATGAAGGTTTGTGTGACATTTAAAGTTTCTTCCTCCACACCTATGATCCCTCTTGCACCCTCTGTTCAGAAAATGGACTGTATCAATTAGCAGTCCTTTTCGTTTTTTAATGTATTTTTTCTTTGTTTACATCTAATATGCTAAAATGTATGACTAAAATCCAGCATATAGATGTTTCTCTCATTTCCACAACTGATGATGAGTGCAGGTGTTGGAGTGGTGTCAGGTGAGGTGGCTGGAGAAGGCAGAGTGTTGGTGGCAGTGACACTGTGCCCCTGTCAGCACAGTCATGTGTTCACTGAAGAGATTTTACCCAAAAAAATCAATGAAAATGAATCAAAATTGTAGTTTGTGAAATATTCACAGTCAGAAATATTTGTTAGAAATCTACCAATGCTGAGATATTTGATGTTTATCATGGTAAATGACACTTTATAGGGCTTTTCTAGTCTTATCGAGTACTCAAAGCACTTGACATTAGGAGCCTCATTCACCTTCATTCATTCATTTTCTACCGCTTATCCTCTAGTAGGGTCGCGGGGGGGGCTGAAGCCTGTCCCAGCATCTTTTCGGGCGAGAGGCGGGGTACACCCTGGACAGGTCGCCAGTCCATCGCAGGGCAAACACATAGAGACAGACAACCATTCACACTCACAGCCACACCTATGATCAATTTAGAGTATCCAATTAGCCTAGTCCCCATTTTACATGTCTTTGGACTGTGGGAGGAAGCTGGAGTACCCGGAGAGAACCCACACTGGCACGGGGAGAACATGCAAACTCCACACAGAAAGATCCCACAGCCAGGCCGGGACTCGAACCCGGAACCTTCTTGCTGTGAGGCGACAGCGCTAACCACTGCACCACTGTGCAGCCCAGCCTCATTCACCTATTCACACAAATTCGTCTACACATACAGCACACACACTCTACCACACACACATTCACACACCAATGTTACATTGGGGGCAATTTGGGGTTAAGTATCTTGCCAGGACTTGAACCACTGACCTTCCAATTGATGGACAACCTGCTCAACTTCTTGAGTCACAGCTGCTCATCATCACGCCACCATTTAGTTTGGTTATAATGGAGAGAAATCAGGATATTTAGCATTAATATCCAAGACATGTGAGCCAGACTGTCCAGAATCTGCGACCTAAGGCATTCTGACATCATCACTGTGGTGGCTCCACAACTGACCGGGACCAGGACCAAGGTCCATGTAGAATCACGACCAAAACTATGTGTATGCACAAAGCCAGAAATATGCATACACATTCTTTTTGCTACAATTGTAAATCCATGCAAACACATGGTTAGATGGTCTGATTGTAAAACTGAAGCGCAATGTGCATCAGTTTACTTTAGTAAAATCGCAACAAATATAATGTCCTGTTTTACTCTGAACATCATTTATTGGGACTAGAGATGTTTTAATGAGGCTCCACACAGGCTCTAAAACTGTGATTAGTAAATATTAAAATAGTATGAAACAGTTTACAGAATGACTAACAATAAATAATAATGATATTAAATGCACAATATGTAACTTCAGCCTCTAGGGGTCTTTCAATCAAAAACATAACAAAAGACGTCATTGGGTGACATCATGAAATAGTGTTGGATCATGGGAGTTGTTGTCTTCACTACCATTACTGTAAGCTCATCCCAGTTTGGTTTCCTTCAGTGTCAGTGGTTCAGGAAATCAAACAGACTGTAACCCTGAAAAACACTGAATAAAGCAACAACAAACAGACCAGGGGAATAAAATCAGTAAATGAATAAAGCAGTTTGATTTAAAAAATCATTGATTCACAGACACTTTTTGGCAGACAGGGAATAGGTGGAAACTGAGACCAATTACCTTTGTTTCTTTAATAACTCATGAACCAGATGTTCCGCAGGTTTTGTTCTGGCAGCTGAATCATCAGCAGAGTTGTC
>NW_019509763.1:0-1399 GCF_002814215.2 Seriola lalandi dorsalis
AAAAAAAAAAAAAAAAATCGAACCGTCATTGTAAAGTAACTGTTTCATGTCAGGTTGTGTCCTCGTGTGATCTGCATCAGAGGTTTGTAAATGAGTCTCCTCATGAATTATTAACTAGCTGCAGGAACTGAGATCTGCAGCAGAGTCCAGAGACTCACTGTGACACAAACTCAACCCGCAACCGTCTCTCTGTGGTTGTTGTGTGTCTCTGTGGTTGTTGTGTGTCTCTCTGTGGGCGTTGTGTGTCTCTCTGTGGGCGTTGTGTGTCTCTCTGTGGGCGTTGTGTGTTGTGTGTCTCTCTGTGGTTGTTGTGTGTCTCTCTGTGGTTGTTGTGTGTCTCTCTGTGGCCGTTGTGTGTCTCTCTGTGGGTATTGTGTGTCTCTCTGTGGTTGTTGTGTCTCTCTGTGGGCGTTGTGTGTCTCTGTGGTTGTTGTGTGTCTCTCTGTGGCCGTTGTGTGTCTCTCTGTGGGTATTGTGTGTCTCTCTGTGGTTGTTGTGTGTCTCTGTGGTTGTTGTGTGTCTCTGTGGGCGTTGTGTGTCTCTGTGGTTGTTGTGTGTCTCTGTGGTTGTTGTGTGTCTCTCTGTGGCCGTTGTGTGTCTCTCTGTGGGTATTGTGTGTGTCTCTGTGGTTGTTGTGTGTCTCTCTGTGGTTGTTGTGTGTCTCTCTGTGGTTGTTGTGTGTGTCTCTGTGGGTATTGTGTGTCTCTCTGTGGTTGTTGTGTCTCTCTGTGGTTGTTGTGTGTCTCTGTGGTTGTTGTGTGTCTCTGTGGTTGTTGTGTGTCTCTCTGTGGTTGTTGTGTGTGTCTCTGTGGGCGTTGTGTCTCTCTGTGGTTGTTGTGTGTCTCTCTGTGGGTGTTGTGTCTCTCTCTGTGGTTATTGTGTGTCTCTCTGTGGGTGTTGTGTGTCTCTCTGTGGGCGTTGTGTGTCTCTCTGTGGGCGTTGTGTGTCTCTCTGTGGGCGTTGTGTGTCTCTCTGTGGGTGTTGTGTGTCTCTCTGTGGTTGTTGTGTGTCTCTCTGTGGTTGTTGTGTGTGTCTCTGTGGTTGTTGTGTGTCTCTGTGGTTGTTGTGTGTCTCTCTGTGGGCGTTGTGTGTCTCTCTGTGGGTGTTGTGTGTCTCTGTGGTTGTTGTGTGTCTCTGTGGTTGTTGTGTGTCTCTGTGGTTGTTGTGTGTCTCTCTGTGGGTGTTGTGTGTCTCTGTGGGTGTTGTGTGTCTCTGTGGTTGTTGTGTGTGTCTCTGTGGGTGTTGTGTGTCTCTGTGGTTGTTGTGTGTGTCTCTGTGGGCGTTGTGTGTCTCTCTGTGGGTGTTGTGTGTCTCTGTGGTTGTTGTGTGTCTCTGTGGTTGTTGTGTGTCTCTGTGGTTGTTGTGTGTCTCTGTGGTTGTTGTGTGTCTCTGTGGTTGT
>NW_019509764.1:0-1354 GCF_002814215.2 Seriola lalandi dorsalis
TACTATACTATGACTTTTATACGCCTTACTATACTATGACGCTTTTTGACATTTTTTTGCCATACTATACTATGACGTTTATACGCCTTACTATACTATGACGCTTTTTGACATTTTTTTGCCATACTATACTATGACGTTTTTTGACATTTTTTGCCTTATTATAATATGACGTTTCTTGACATTTTTTTGCCATACTATACTATGACGTTTATACGCCTTACTATACTATGACGTTTTTTGACATTTTTTTCCTTATTATACTATGACGTTTTTTGACATTTTTTTGCCATAGTATACTATGATGTTTTATGACATTTTTTAGCCTTACTATACTAGGATGTTTTTTGACATTTTTTTGCCATACTATACTATGATGTTTTTTGACATTTTTTAGCCTTACTATACTATGACTTTTATACGCCTTACTATACTATGACGTTTTTGACATTTTTTTGCCATACTATACTATGACGTTTATATGCCTTACTATACTATGACGTTTTTTGACATTTTTTTGCCATACCATACTATGACGCTTTTTGCCATTTTTTTGCCATACTATACTATGACGTTTTTTGACTTTTTTTTGCCTTATTATAATATGACGTTTATTGACATTTTTTTGCCATACTATACTATGAGGCTTATACGCCTTGCTATACTATACTATGAGGCTTATACGCCTTGCTATACTATGACCTTTTTTGACATTTTTTTGCCATAGTATACTATGATGTTTTTTGCCATTTTTTTGCCATACTATACTATGACGTTTTTTGACATTTTTGCCATACTATACTATGACGTTTATACGCCTTACTATACTATGACATTTTTTGCCATTTTTTTGCCATACAATACTATGACGCTTTTTGAAATTTTTTTGCCATACTATACTATGACGTTTTTTGACATTTTTTGCCTTTATTATAATATGACGTTTCTTGACATTTTTTTGCCTTACTATATTATGACGTTTATACGCCTTACTATACTATGACGTTTTTTGACATTTTTTTCCTTATTATACTATGATGTTTTTTGCCATTTTTTTGCCATACTATACTATGATGTTTTTTGCCATTTTTTAGCCTTACTATACTATGACTTTTATACGCCTTACTATACTATGACGCTTTTTGACATTTTTTTGCCATACTATACTATGACGTTTATACGCCTTACTATACTATGACGCTTTTTGACATTTTTTTGCCATACTATACTATGACGTTTTTTGACATTTTTTGCCTTATTATAATATGACGTTTTTTGACATTTTTTTGCCATACTATACTATGATGTTTTATGACATTTTTTAGCCTTACTATACTATGACGTTTTTTGACAT
>NW_019509765.1:0-2951 GCF_002814215.2 Seriola lalandi dorsalis
GAAAATTGCCGAAAAATGTCACAGTAGAGTATGGCCTAAAATTGGTAAAAAATGCCATAGTATAGTATGGCATAAAATGTGAAAAAAACATCATAGTATAATAAGGCATAAAAGGTCTTAAAAACGTCATAGTGTGGTAAGAAATATAATGACATACTATAGTAAGGCATAGAAATACCAAAAAGCTCACAGTATAGTATGGCCTAAAATTGGTAAAAAAAAATGCCATAGTATAGTATGGCAAAAAATGTCAAAAAAAAAAACATCATAGTATATTAAGGCATAAAAGTTCATAATAATGTCATAGTATGGTAAGGAATAGAATTACATACTATTATAAGGCATAGAAATGCCCAAAAGCTCACAGTATAGTATGGCCTAAAATTGATAAAAAATGCCATAGTATGGCATAAAACATAAAAAAAAACATCATAGTATAATAAGGTAGGAAAAGTCATAAAAATGTCATGGTATGGTAAGGAATAGAACGATATAGTATATTAAGGCATAAAAATGCCAAAAAAAATATCATAGTATAGTATGGCATAAAAAACATCATAGTAGATTAAGGCTTAAATGGTCATAACAACGTCATAGTATGGTAAGGAATTAAACAACATAGTAAAGTAAGGCAGAAAATTGCCGAAAAATGTCACAGTAGAGTATGGCCTAAAATTGGTAAAAAATGCCATAGTATAGTATGGCATAAAATGTGAAAAAAACATCATAGTATAATAAGGCATAAAAGGTCTTAAAAACGTCATAGTATGGTAAGAAATATAATGACATACTATAGTAAGGCATAGAAATACCAAAAAGCTCACAGTATAGTATGGCCTAAAATTGGTAAAAAAAATGCCATAGTATAGTATGGCATAAAACGTAAAAAAATCATCATAGTATATTAAGGCATAAAAGTTCACAAAAACGTCATAGTATGGTAAGGAATTAAAGGACATAGTAAAGTAAGGCATAAAAGTGCCAAAAAAATGCCATAGTATAGTATGGCATAAAATGTGAAAAAAAACATCATAGTATAATAAGGCATAAAAGGTCATAAAAACGTCATATTATGGTAAGGAATAAAATGACATAGTATAGTAAGGCATAGAAATGCCCAAAATGTCACAGTATAGTATGGCCTAAAATTGGTAAAAAATGCCATAGTATAGTATGGCATAAAATGTCAAAAAAATCATCATAGTATATTAAGGCATAAAAATGCCAAAAAAAATATCATAGTATAGTATGGCATAAAACGTCAAAAAAACATCATAGTAGATTAAGGCTTAAATGGTCATAACAACGTCATAGTATGGTAAGGAATTAAACAACATAGTAAAGTAAGGCAGAAAATTGCAGAAAAACGTCACAGTAGAGTATGGCCTAAAATTGGTAAACAATGCCATAGTATAGTATGGCATAAAACGTCAAAAAAAACCCATCATAGAATATTAAAGTATAAAAGTTCATAATAATGTCATAGTATGGTAAGGAATAAAATGACATACCATTGTAAGGCATAGAAATGCCCAAAAGCTCACAGTATAGTGTGGTATAAAAATATGATAAAAAGTCATAGTATAGTATGTCCCAAAACTTCAAAAAAACATCATAGTATAGTATGGCATAAAAAGTCAAAAAATCATGATAGTATATTAAGGCATAAAAAGTCATAACAACGTCATAGTATGGTAAGGAATAGAATGACATACTATAGTAAGGCATAGAAATGCCTAAAAGCTCACAGTATAGTATGGCCTAAAATTGGTAAAAAAATGCCATAGTATAGTATGTCATAAAATTAAAAAAAAAACATCATAGTGTATTATGGCACAAAAGTTCATAACAATGTCATAGTATGGTAAGGAATAGAATGACATAGTATAGTGACGTATAAAAATGCCAAAAACGTCATAGTATAGTGTGGTATAAAAATGTGAAAAAAAGTCATAGTATAGTATGGCATAAAATGTCAAAAAAACATCATAGTATATTGAGGCATAAAAGTTCATAACAATGTCATAGTATGGTAAGGAATCAAAAGAAACAGTATAGTGTGGCATAAAAATGCCAAAAACCTCATAGTATAGTGTGGTATAAAAATGTGAAAAAAGTCATAGTATAGTATGGCATAAAACGTCAAAAAAACATCATCGTATAATAAGGCAGGAAAAGTCATAAAAATGTAATAGTATGGTAAGGAAAAGAAGAATATAGTATATTAAGGCATAAAAATCCCCAAAAAACATCATAGTTTATTAAGGCATAAAAGATCATAACAACGTCAAAGTATGGTAAGGCATCAAATGAAATAGTATATTAAAGCATAAAACAGACAACAAACGTCATAATATAATATGGCATAAAACATCAAAAAAACATCATAGTATATTAAGGCAGGAAAGGTCATAAAAATGTCATAGTATGGTAAGGAATGAAACGACATAGTATAGTAAGGCGTAAAACATCAAAAAAACATCATAGTATAGTATTGCCTACAAATGTCAAAAAATGTGATAGTATATAGTATGTCATAAAATTTCAAAAAAACATCATAGTATATTGAGGCATAAAAGTTCATAACAATGTCATAGTATGGTAAGGAATCAAAAGAAACAGTATAGTGTGGCATAAAAATGCCAAAAACCTCATAGTATAGTGTGGTATAAAAATGTGAAAAAACAGTCATAGTATAGTATGGCATAAAAAGTCAAAAAAATCATGATAGTATATTAAGGCATTAAAAGTCATAACAACGTCATAGTATGGTAAGGAATAGAATGACATACTATAGTAAGGCATAGAAATGCCCAAAAGCTCACAGTATAGTATGGCCTAAAATTTTAAAAATGCCATAGTATAGTATGTCCCAAAACTTCAAAAAAACATCATAGTATATTATGGCACAAAAGTTCATAACAATGTCATAGTATGGTAAGGAATAGAAT
>NW_019509766.1:0-1642 GCF_002814215.2 Seriola lalandi dorsalis
ATAGTATAATATGGCATAAAATGTCATAGTATATAGTAAGGCATAAAAAGTCATAAAAACGTCATAGTATAGTAATACATTAAAAGTCATGAAAAGGCCATAGTATAATATGGCATAAAATGTCATAGCATAATAAGGCCTCAAAAGTCATAAAAACGTCATAATACAGTAAGGCATCAAAAGTCATAAAAACGACATAATACAGTAAGGCATCAAAAGTCATAAAAAGGTCATAGTATAATATGGCATAAAAACGTCATAAAAACGTCATAGTACAGTAAGGCATAAAAAGGCCATAGTATAATATGGCATAAAATGTCATAAAAAGGTCATAGTATAGTAAGGCATAAAATGTCATAAAAAGGTCATAGTATAGTAATACATAAAAAGTCATAGAAAAGCCATTGTATAATATGGCATAAAATGTCATAGTATAGTGAGGAATAAAAAGTTATAAAAACGTCATAATATAGTACAGCATGAAAAGTCATTAAACCGTCATTATAGTAAGGCATGAAAAGTAATAAAAGTGTCATAGTATAGTAAGGCATAAAAAGTCATAAAAACTTCATAGTACAGTAAGGCATAAAAAGGCCATAGTATAATATGGCATAAAATGTCATAGTATAGTAAGACATAAAATGTCATAGTATAGTAAGGCATAAAAAGGCCATAGTATAATATGGCATAAAATTTCATAGTATAGTAAGACATAAAATGTAATAGTATAGTAAGGCATAAAACGTCATAAAAAGTTCATAGTATAGTAAGGCATAAAAAGTCATAAAAATGTCATAGTATAATATGGCATAAAATGTCATAGTATAGTAAGACATAAAATGTAACAGTATAGTAAGGCATAAAACGTCATAAAAAGTTCATAGTATAGTAAGGCATAAAAAGTCATAAAAATGTCATAGTATAATATGGCATAAAATGTCATAGTATAGTAAGACATAAAATCTAAAAACGTCATAGTATAGTGAGACTTAAAGTCATAAAAAGGCCATAGTACAGTAAGGCACAAAAAGTCATAAAAAGGGCATAGTATAAAAAGTCATAAAAACATCATAAAAAGGCATCAAAAGTCATAAAAACGTCATAGTATAATATGGCATAAAATGTCATAGTATATAATGGATAAAAAGTCATAAAAACGTCATAGTATAATATGGCATAAAATGTCATAGTATAGTAAGGCATAAAAAGGTCACAGTATAGTAAGGCATAAAATGTCATAAAAACGTCATAGTATAAAATGGCATAGTATAGTAAGGCATAAAAAGTCATAAAAAGGTCATAGTATAATATGGCATAAAATGTCATAGTATATAATGGATAACAAGTCATAAAAACGTCATACTATAGTAAGGCATCAAAAGTCATAAAAACATCATAGTATAGTAAGGCATAAAAAGTCATAAAAACGGCATAGTATAATATGGCATAAAATGTCATAGTATTGTGAGGCATAAAAAGTTATAAAAACGTCATAGTACAGTAAGGCATAAAAAGTCATAAAAAGATCATAGCATAAAAAGTCATAAAAACGCCATAGTATAATATGGCATAAAATGGCATAGTATAGTAAGGCATAAAAAGTCATAAAAAGGTCATAGTATAATATGGCATAAAATGTCAT
>NW_019509767.1:0-2001 GCF_002814215.2 Seriola lalandi dorsalis
GTATAATAAGGCTTAAAAAGTCATAAAAAAGTCATAGCATAGTAAGGCATGAAAAATCATATTATATTAAGGCCTAAAAAGTCATAATACAGTTTGGCTAAAAAAGTCATAAAAACGACATAGTATAGTATGGCAAAAAAAGTCAAAAAATGACATTGTATAATAAGGCTTAAAAAGTCATAAAACTGTCATAGCGTAGTAAAGCACGAAAAATCATGTTATAGTAAGGCCTAAAAAGTCATAATATAGTAAGGGAAGAAAAGTCATAAAAACAACATAGTATAGTATGGCAAAAAAAAGTCAGAAAATGACATTGTATAGTGTGGCAAAATATGTCAAAAAATGACATTTTATATTAAGGCTTGAAAAGTCATAAAAAAAGTCATAGTATGGTAAGGCATGAAAGATCATAGTATAGTATGGGACGAAAAGTCATAAAAACGACATAGTATATTAAGGCATAAAAAGTCTTGGTATAATAAGGCATACAAAGTCATACTATAGTATGGTAAAAAAAAAAAGTCATAAAAACGACATAGTATGGCAAAAAAATTCAAAAAATGACATAGTATAGTAAGGCCCGAAATGTCATAAAAAAATCATAGTATAGTAAGTCATAAAAAGTCATAGTATAGTATGGGAAGAAAAGTCATAAAAACGACATACTATAGTATGGTAAAAAAAAGTAATAAAAATGACAAAGTATAGTATGGCCTAAAAAGTCAAAAAATGACATTTTATAATAAGGCTTAAAAAGTCATAAAAAAGTCATAGCATAGTAATGCATGAAAAATTACATTTTAGTAAGGCATAAAAGTCATAATACAGTTTGGCAAAAAAATTCAAAAAATGACATTGTATATTAAGGCTTAAAAAGTCATAAAAACTTCATACTACAATAAGGCATGAAAAATCGTATTATAGCACAGCAAAAAACGACATAGTATAGTATGGCAAAAATAATTCAACAAATGACATTGTGTAATAAGGCTTAAAAAGTCATAAAAACGTCATACTACAATAATGCATGAAAAATCATATTATATTAAGGCCTAAAAAGTCATAATACAGTTTGGCTAAAAAAGTCATAAAAACGACATAGTATAGTATGGCAAAAAAAGTCATAAAAACTTCATGCTACAATAAGGCATGAAAAATCATATAGTTCAGCAAAAAAAGTCATAAAAACGACATAGTATAGTATGGCAAAAAAAGTCATAAAAACTTCATACTACAATAAGGCATGAAAAATCATGTTATAGTAAGGCTTAAAAAGTCATAATATAGTACGGGAAGAAAAGTAATAAAAACGACATATACAGTTTGGCTAAAAAAGTCATAAAAACGACATTGTATAATAAGGCTTAAAAAGTCATAAAAAAGTCATAGCATAGTAAGGCACGAAAAATCATATTATATTAAGGCCTAAAAAGTCATAATACAGTTTGGCTAAAAAAGTCATAAAAACGACATAGTATAGTATGGCAAAAAAAGTCATAAAAACGTCATGCTACAATAAGGCATGAAAAATCATATTATAGCACAGCAAAAAAAGTCATAAAAACGACATAGTATAGTATGGCAAAAAAAGTCAAAAAATGACATTGTATATTAAGGCTTAAAAAGTCATAAAAACTTCATACTACAATAAGGCATGAACAATCACGTTATAGTAAGGCCTAAAAAGTCATAATATAGTATGGGAAGAAAAGTCATAAAAACGACATAGTATAGTATGGTAAAAAAAGTCATAAAAACTTCATGCTACAATAAGGCCTAAAAAGTGATAATATAGTATAGGAAGAAAAGTCATAAAAACGACATAGTATAGTATGGTAAAAAAAAGTCAAAAAATGACATTGTATAATAAGGCTTAAAAAGTCATAAAAAAGTCATAGCATAGTAAGGCACGAAAAATCATATTATATTAAGGCCTAAAAAGTCATAATACAGTTTGGCTAAAAAATTCATAAAAACGACATAGTATAGTATGGCAAAAAA
>NW_019509768.1:0-688 GCF_002814215.2 Seriola lalandi dorsalis
TTACTATACTATGACGTTTTTATGCCTTCCTCTACTATGTCGTTTTTATGACTTTTTATGCCTAACTATACTATGTCGTTTTTTGGATTTTTTATGCCTTACTATACTTTGACGTTTTTTTTACTTTTTATGCCTTAGTATACTATGACGTTTTTAACACTTCTTATGCCTAACTTGCCTATGTTGTTTTTTTAATTTTTTATGCCTTACTATACTGTCATTTTTCTGACTTTTTATGCCTTACTATACTATGACATTTTTAACAATTTTTATGCCTTACTATACTATGACGTTTTTAACACTTTTTATGCCTTACTATATTATGACGTTTTTATCACTTTTTATGCCTTACTATACTATGACGTTTTTATGCCTTCCTCTACTATGTCGTTTTTATGACCTTTTATGCCTAACTATACTATGTTGTTTTTTTTATTTTTTATGCCTTACTATACTATGACATTTTTAACAATTTTTATGCCTTACTATACTATGACGTTTTTAACACTTTTTATGCCTTACTATATTATGACGTTTTTATCACTTTTTATGCCTTACTATACTATGACGTTTTTATGCCTTCCTCTACTATGTCGTTTTTATGACCTTTTATGCCTTAATATACAATGATGTTTTTTTGACGTTTTATGCCATACTATACTATGACGATTTTTAACATTTTTATGCC
>NW_019509769.1:0-574 GCF_002814215.2 Seriola lalandi dorsalis
AGGCACACACAACGTTCACAAAAGCTAACTTTAGCTTGTTTAGGCTAATGTAGAGACAGCTGGGTGCTCACAATGTTAGTGTGACTTTCTAAGTTAATATTTTCACACCACTGTTGTGTAATCTTGTTGGTACATTTAAACTACTGCTTGTGTGTGTGTTAGCACCGAGCATCAGCCTCTGAAGCTGACAGATGAAGCCAACAAAGAAGTCCTAAAACCTGCAGTTCCTCTAACGACCACTAGAGTCTGGCTCCAACAGTGAGTCAGTCCCCATAGACTCCCATGTTGAAATGTCCAACTTTACAACAGAAATAAACATGTTTACAGCCTGGTACAAAAACAGCTTTGGTCTCTAGAGCTAATTTCCTCCTTCATGACACCTGTTTATATAACTCACCTGTTTACATTTTATTAAGGCTTAAAGTTGTGCATAACTGAGGGTGTGGCCTCTTTGAGTTACAGGTGCGAGAGTGTATGCTTGCCACAAACCAGCATACACCAAAGTCTCAGCTCCACACATGGCCCACCTCTTTGACCATTTATGGATTAGCTGGGAGTTAGGGGCGGAGTCAGG
>NW_019509770.1:0-2175 GCF_002814215.2 Seriola lalandi dorsalis
AAAAAAAAAAAAAAAAAAAAAAAATTGCGGGGGCACTTAAATTGTTGTTGCTCTTTTTTTTTCTTCCAGATTACTATCTGGTGCTCTTGCAGTCATGGTTGACAGAAAAGAGATAAAATGGACCATTTACTGCCTCCTTTGGGGGTGGGCTCAGGGAGGGAGAGGGAGACGCTGCAGGCCTGGGGAACAGGATGCTCTGTTTCTCTTTTTCAGTATTTGTAAAGGTCAAATTGTAACTTTACACTTCGTTTCAAGTACTGAGAATTGTCTCTTTAATTTGCAATTTTGTCTAGTATGACAAAAAAAGAAAAGAACCAAGTAGATAAAACCCAAATGCCAGAGTAATAGCAGGAAAGACTGCACCACCTTTCTTTACTGTTGTCTTTAATTGCTATTTATATTAAAAGTGGTTCGTGGGAAAGCAAAGACTCAATGATTTATGTTTCAACATGAGTTGCAACAAGTCATGCAATGTCAAATCATTTTCTGTGGACTGCGGTGCCAGTGTAAGCAGCCTTTTACTCTCCTACCAGATTTTGTGTGGCATTATTAGCTGTGTCTGATGTGGAGCAGCGGGGGAGAGAGGGAGTGGGGGGTGGGGGGTTTATCAGATGCAGATTTGGTGGGTGCAGGCAGCCACAGCGGGGAGTGGTCACCAATGTCTCTGTGTGGTTTTGATAAAGATAGAGATTTATGCTCTTCCAGCGTTTATGGGTCTGGGACATTGTGGCGATGCCTACTTAGACCTGCCGCCACCTCTGTCTCGACAAGCTGGGAGGGAGGCGGATATCATTAACCGCTCCCTTCCCTCTTACCCCACCTTTTCCACTCTATCCCCCCACCCCATCATGCCAACTGGGGAACAAACCCTGACAGACTGTTGGCCTGATGAACTGTCACATGCATACAGTGACCTCACAGATAAAGGATTTGCCATGAAGAGGTGACTGCTGCAGAGAGGATTTCCCCAGGGAGTCTCCTTCAGACTACTGTCTTTTGTTAACACAAACATTAATATCTGAGTTAGATCTTGAAGGCTTCATTTGCATTCAGAAGTCATGATATAAGGGCAGTGTTGAAAGGGAAAAAGATAGAAGTTCAACTTCATCATACGGGTCAGCACAGGGACAACCCTTATCACTAACATGAACATACAAAAACCTAATTTTTTAAAGAACACAATATGCTAGTGGTTAAAATATCAAAATGAAGCATTTCTGCACACTGGATCCTCCCTTAGCGGAAGCTCCCTCCACTGCAAACTGACATTTGCTGCAGATAGTCCACAGAGGCTTCAGTCGGAAGAGAGAGGGCGCAGAGGGCAGGAGGGGGAAGCAGTGCGCCGCTGTGCTTGTCCCCCCTGGCTTATTGAATTACCTAAATGAGCAGAGGAGACCAGGCTGGGGCTCTTAGTCGTTTGAAGTTTACAAATCATCCTGACTGCTCTGGGGCCTGGGGGAGATGTCGCGAGGGAAGGAGCGGGTGGGAGGGGAGGTGTCTTTTGATGCCTTAAATAAAAACATCAGGGACACAAACAAACAAGGGAGAGAAAGGGGATAAAGATGAAGACGGTGAAGAGGTGGTAAGGAAACAGTATGTTACCCATGGCAACTTTGGGATGATGATGGTGGAGAAACCATTTCCTGTGCATGATGGGAAAATTGCATAAGTTCATTGTTGGTGTCTGGACAGACTGAGCACTGTGTGTGTGCGTGTGTGTGTGTGTGTGAGAAAATACAAGGGTGAGTATGTGAGTTAACCCTGGGTGCTGCTCTGTGCAGACAGATGAGTTAGTCTTGAATGAATAGTTCAACATTTTGGGATATATGCATATTTGCGATCTCTCTAAGAGTTAGACGTTTCAATTGATAGCATGTGTGTGTGTGATGAAGCTACATCCAGCAGTGAGTTAGCTTAGCTTAGTTTAGCATAAAGACTGGGAACAGGGGGACACAGCTAGTCTGGCTCTGTCCAAAGTTACCAAAATCCCCCTACCAGCGCATCTAAAGCTTGTGAATTAGCAAACCAAAGTGTGAAAACGACATGTTGTGGTTCTGTTGGGGATTATGTGCCAGATTATTTCTTGGCTGCTGGCTGCCTGGCCACCTCACGATGATGACACAGAAACGTTTGGCAGATCTGACAAAGTCAGACTAGCTGCCTCCTATTTCCTCT
>NW_019509771.1:0-2074 GCF_002814215.2 Seriola lalandi dorsalis
TATGACTTTTTATGCCTTATTATACTATGACGTTTTTATGACTTTTTATGCCTTACTATACTATGGACGTTTTTATGACTTTTTATGCCTTACTATACTATGACGTTTTTTGCCTTACTATACTATGACTTTTTTTGCCTTACTATACTATAACTTATTTTTGACTTTTTATGCCTTACTATACTGACTTTTTTTGACTTTTTTCCCTTACTATACTATGACTTTTTTTGACTTTTTTGCCTTACTATACTATGACTATTTTTTTAACTTTTTATGCCTTACTATACTATGACTTTTTTTTGCCTTACTATACTGTGACTTTTTTTGCCTTACTATACTATGACGTTTTTTGTCTTACTATACTATGACTTTTTTTGCCTTACTATACTATGACGTTTTTTGTCTTACTATACTATAACTTATTTTTGACTTTTTATGCCTTACTATACTGTGACGTTTTTATGACTTTTTATGCTTTACTATACTATAACTTATTTTTGACTTTTTGTGCCTTACTATACTATGACGTTTTTATGACGTTTTTAGCCTTACTATACTATAACTTTTTTTGCCTTACTATACTATGACGTTTTTATGACTTTTTGTGCCCTACTATACTATGAAGTTTTTATGACTTTTTTGCCCTACTATACTGTGACGTTTTAATGACTTTTTATGCCTTACTATACTATGACTTATTTTTGACTTTTTATGCCTTACTATACTATGACAATTTTATGACTTTTTATGCCCTACTATACTGTGACGTTTTTATGACTTTTTATGCCTTACTATACTATGACGTTTTTATGACTTTTTATGCCCTACTATACTGTGACGTTTTTATAACTTTTTATGCCTTACTATACTGTGACGTTTTTATAACTTTTTATGCCTTCCTATACTATGACTTTTTTTGCCTTACTATACTGTGACTTTTTTTTGTCTTACTATACTATGACTATTTTTTAGACTTTTTATGCCGTACTATACTATGACTTTTTTTTTACCTTTTTTACTTTGACTTTTTTTGACTTTTTTGCCTCACTATACTATGACTATTTTTTTAACTTTTTATGCCTTACTATACTATGACTTTTTTTGCCTTACTATACTATGACTTTTTTTGCCTTACTATACTATAACTTATTTTTGACTTTTTTCGCCTTACTATACTATTTTTTTGACTTTTTTTGCCTTACTATACTATGACTTTTTTTTTTACTTTTTTTGCCTTACTATACTATGACTATTTTTTTGACTTTTTATGCCTTACTATACTATGACTTTTTTTGCCTTACTATACTGTGACTTTTTTTTGTCTTACTATACTATGACTATTTTTTAGACTTTTTATGCCGTACTATACTATGACTTTTTTTGCCTTACTATACTGTGACTTTTTTTGCCTTACTTTACTATGACTATTTTTTTGACTTTTTATGCCTTACTATACTGACTTTTTTTGACTTTTTTCCCTTACTATACTATGACTATTTTTTTGACTTACTATACTATGACTTTTTTTGCCTTACTATACTGTGACTTTTTTTGCCTTACTTTACTATGACTATTTTTTTGACTTTTTATGCCTTACTATACTGACTTTTTTTGACTTTTTTCCCTTACTATACTATGACTATTTTTTTTAACTTTTTATGCCTTACTATACTATGACTTTTTTTTGCCTTACTATACTGTGACTTTTTTTGCCTTACTATACTATGACTTGTTTTTGACTTTTTTCGCCTTACTATACTATTTTTTTTACTTTTTTTGCCTTACTATACTATGACTATTTTTTTGACTTTTTATGCCTTACTATACTATGACTTTTTTTTGACTTTTTATGCCTTACTATACTATAACTTATTTTTGACTTTTTATGCCTTACTATACTATGACGTTTTTTGCCTTACTATACTATGACTTTTTTTGCCTTACTATACTATGACTTTTTTTTGACTTTTTATGCCTTACTATACTATAACTTATTTTTGACTTTTTATGCCTTACTATACTATGACGTTTTTTGCCTTACTATACTATGACTTTTTTTGCCTTACTATACTAT
>NW_019509772.1:0-905 GCF_002814215.2 Seriola lalandi dorsalis
AAATCTCATAATGTAGTTAGGCATAAAAATGTCATAGTATAGCAAGGCCTATATACGACAAAATATGTCACAGTATAGTAAGGCATAAAAATGTCAAAAAATGTCATTGTATATTAAGGCATAAAACGTCATAGTATAGTAAGGCAAAAGAACCTCAAAGTATAGTAAGGCATAATACGGGAAAAAAATATCACAGTATAGTGAGGCATAAAACGTCATAGTATAGCAAGGCATAAAAACGTCAAAAAAATCATAGTATAGTAAGGCATAAAAATGTCATAGTATAGTAAGGCATAAAAACAACAAAAAAAGTCAAAGTATAGTAAGGCATAACATGGAAAAAAAATATCACAGTATAGTGAGGCATAAAAACGTCAAAAAATGTCATAATATAGTAAGGCATAAAACTTCATAGTATAGTAAGGCATGAAAATGACAAAAAATGTCATATTATAGTAAGGCATAAGCCGTCATAGTATAGTAAGGCATAAAAATGACAAAAAAAGTCATAGTATAGTAAGGCAAAAAAACGTCAAAGTATTGTAAGGCATAATACGGAAAAAAAATATCACAGTATAGTGAGGCATAAAACGTCAAAGTATAGCAAGGCATAAAAATGTCAAAAAACGTCATAGTATAGCAAAGCATTAAAACGTAAAAAAATCTCATAATGTAGTTAGGCATAAAAATGTCATAGTATAGTAAGGCATAAAAACATCAAAAAATGTCATAGTATAGTAAGGCATAAAAAGTCATAGTATAGTAAGGCATAAAAACATCAAAAAATGTCATAGTATAGTAAGGCATAAAAAGTCATAGTATAGTAAGGCATAAAACGTCAAAAAAGTCATAGTATAGTAAGGCATAAGATTGACAAAAAAAAGTCATAGTATAGTAAGGCATAA
>NW_019509773.1:0-1308 GCF_002814215.2 Seriola lalandi dorsalis
ATATGGTATGAAAAAGTCATAGTATAGTAAGGCATAAAATGTCATAAAAACGTCATAGTATAGTAAGGCATAAAATGTCATAAAAATGTCATAGTATAATAAGCCATAAAAAGTCATAAAAATGTCATAGTAACGTATGTCATAAAATGTCATAAAAATGACATAGTATAGCAAGCCATAAAAACATCATAGTATAGTAAGGCATATAATGTCATAAAAATGACATAGTATAGGAGGGTATGAAAATGTCAAAGTATTGTAAGGCATAAAATGTCATAAAAATGACATAGTATAGTAAGGCATAAAATGTCATAAAAATGTCATAGTATAATAAGGCATAAAATGTCATAAAAATGACATAGTATAGCAAGGTATAAAATTTCATAGTATAGTAAGGCATAAAAAGTCATAAAAAATTTCATAGTAACGTATGTCATAAAATGTCATAAAAATGACATAGTATAGTAGGGTATGAAAATGTCATAAAATTACAGATTATAGTAGGGTATGAAAATGTCATAGTATAGTAAGGCTTAAAAAGTCATAAAAATTTCATAGTAACATATGTCATAAAATGTCATAACAATGACATAGTATAGCGAGGCATTAAAACGTCATAGTATAGTAAGGCATAAAATACCATAAACACGTCATAGTATAGTAAGGCTTAAAAAGTCATAAAAATTTCATAGTAACATATGTCATAAAATGTCATAACAATGACTTAGTATAGCGAGGCATTAAAACGTCATAGTATAATGGGGCATAAAATGCCATAAAAACGTCATCGTATAATGGGGCATAAAATGCCATAAAAACGTCATAGTAAAGTATGGCATAAAATGTCATAGTATAGTAAGGCATAAAATGCCATAAAAACGTCATAGTATAGGAGGGTATGAAAATGTCAAAGTATTGCAAGGCATAAAATGTCATAAAAATGACATAGTATAGTAAGGCATAAAAACGTCATAGTATAGTAAGGCATAAAATACCATAAACACGTCATAGTATAATAAAGCATAAAATGCCATAAAAACGTCATAGTAAAGTATGGCATAAAATGCCATAAAAACGTCATAGTAAAGTATGGCATAAAATGCCATAAAAACATCATAGTATAGTAAGGCATAAAATGTCATAAAAATTACATACTAAAGTATGGCATAAAATGTCATAAAATTACAGATTATAATAGGGTATGAAAACGTCATAGTATAGTAAGGCATAAAATACCATAAAAACGTCATAGTAAAGTATGGCATAAAATGCCATAAAAACATCATAGTATAGTAAGGCATAAAATGT
>NW_019509774.1:0-616 GCF_002814215.2 Seriola lalandi dorsalis
TCATAGTATAGTATGGCATAAAACGTCAAAAAATCATCATAGTTTATTAAGGCATAAAAAGTCATAAAAACAACATAGTATGCTAAGGCATAGAACAACAGAGTATAATAAGTCATAAAAATGACAAAAAACGTCATAGTATGGTAACCCATAAAATTGACAAAAAACGTCATAGTATAGTATGGCATAAAACGTCAAAAAATCATCATAGTTTATTAAGGCATAAAAATTCATAAAAACAACATAGTATGCTAAGGCATAGAACAACAGAGTATAATAAATCTTATAAATGACAAAAAACGTCATAGTATGGTAACCCATAAAAATGCCAAAAAACAACATAGTATATTGAGGCATAAAATTGACAAAAAACGTCATAGTATAGTATGGCATAAAATGTCAAAAAATCATCATAGTTTATTAAGGCATAAAAAGTCATAAAAACAACATAGTATGCTAAGGCATAGAACAACAGAGTATATTAAGTCATAAAAATGCCAAAAAACAACATAGTATATTGAGGCATAAAATTGACAAAAAACGTCATAGTATAGTATGGCATAAAATGTCAAAAAATCATCATAGTTTATTAAGGCATAAAAAGTCATAAAAACAA
>NW_019509775.1:0-1486 GCF_002814215.2 Seriola lalandi dorsalis
CATACACCATTTTGGCAATTGCAGGGAAAAGTGTAGACCTTGTAGACAGCCAAGGAGTGATGATCCCAAAAATCAATACAGATCACTTGGCTGCCTATACAGAGGAACAACCAAAGAGTTCCACACAAACTTTCAGTGGATTGTTCCACCATCCCATCCTCCTCAGGCCCGCCTACCATCCCGTCCTCTGCTGGCTTGACTACCATCCCATCCTCTGCTGGCCCGCCTACCACCCCTTCCTCTGCTGTCCCAGCTACCATATCATCCTCTGCTGGCTCACCTACCATCCCGTTGTCTGCTGTCCCAGTTACCATCCAGTCCTCTGCTGGCCCACCTACCATCCAGTCCTCTGCTGGCCCACCTACCATCCCGTCATCTGCTGGCCCAGCTACTATCCAGTACTCTGCTGTCCCAGCTACCATCCCGTCCTCTGCTGGCCCAGCTACCATCCTGTCCTCTGCTGGCTTGCCTACCATCCTGTCCTCTGCTGGCTCGCCTACCGTCCCGTCCTCTGCTGGCCCGCCTACCATCCTGTCCTCTGCTGGCTCGCCTACCATCCTGTCCTCTGCTGGCCTGCCTACCATCTCTTCCTCTGCTGTCCCAGCTACCATTCTGTCCCCTGCTGGCTCGCCTACCATCCCGTCCTCTGCTGGCCCGCCTACCATCCCGTCCTCTGCTGGTCCAGCTACCATCCTGTCCTCTGGTGTCCCAGCTACCAACCCATCCTCTGCTGGTTTGCCTACCATCCCGTCCTCTGCTGGCCTCTCCACTAATACCACAGGGCAAAGGACCGCTGCACTTTCAGGTTAGCCTCCCCTGCATCCATAAACTTCACAGTGGACACCCCTATCAGCAAGCATATGTTTAATAAATGTATTCACTTTTATATACATTAACTCCATTTGCAAGCTTCAAATGTTGAGGATGAAAATTTTATGGGTGTGCTCTGCTATAGATTTACATACAGTCATAAGAACCCCAAGGATTTAGCAAATAAGGATAACAGTAAAATACTGAAATAAATTGTAACACTCACATGTTAACCGTAAAGGTGGGCTATATATATATAAATATATATATGAGTTGGTCATAGGTTTAAAGATCAGCAGAATATTGCACCATCTGAAAACTTGAAATAGCTTAGAAGTCAAAATAAACATTACAATAATCCAAATTTGATGAATTTGAATGTATGACACCCTCAAGATAACAAATGTATAGAAAAAAACATTTTTGTCATGTTAAATTGGTCATTCTAATCCAACACCAAGATTTTGCCAGCTTTGTATTTGACCATTTGAGTAAAATGACATTGTATCCCAAGTTTACTTTTGAAGATCAATTAAATAAGTCCTGACAGAATTTCATTCCTACAACTTTAAAACTTGCTTTTATAGATGTGAAAGATGCATGGGAGGGGAAGAAGGTCTATGTCCTCCTCTCCAAAATCGGCCCATTTATAACATATAACACTGGTCCACAAAGG
>NW_019509776.1:0-934 GCF_002814215.2 Seriola lalandi dorsalis
GGCATAAAAGGTCCTAAAAACGTTATAGTATGGTAATGCATCAAATGAAATACAATTGTGAGGCATAAAAATGCCAAAAAACGTCATAGGATAGTATGGCAAAAAATGTCAAAAAACGTCATAGTATAGTATGGCAAAAAATGTCAAAAAAACATCATAGTATATTAAGGCATAAAAGGTCATAAAAACGTCATGGTATCATAAGGAATACAACGACATAGTAAAGTAAGGCCTAAAAATGTCAAAAAACATCATAGTATAATATGGCGTAAAAAGGCAAAAAAACGTCATAGTACAGTATGGCAAAAAATGTCAAAAAAACATCATAGTATATTAAGGCATAAAAGGTCATAAAAAAGTCATAGTATGGTAAGGCATCAAATGAAATACTATTGTGAGGCATAAAAATGGCAAAAAACGTCATAGTTTAGTAAGGCATAAAAGGTCCTAAAAACGTCATAGTATATTAAGGCATAAAAGGTCATAAAAACGTCATAGTAAGGTAAGGCATCAAATTAAATACTATTGTGAGGCATAAAAATGCCAAAAAACGTCATAGTATAGTATGGCAAAAAATGTCAAAAGAACACCATCGTATATTAAGGCATAAAAGGTCCTAAAAACGTTATAGTATGGTAATGCATCAAATGAAATACAATTGTGAGGCATAAAAATGCCAAAAAACGTCATAGGATAGTATGGCAAAAAATGTCAAAAAACGTCATAGTATAGTTTGGCAAAAAATGTCAAAAAAACATCATAGTATATTAAGGCATAAAAGGTCATAAAAACGTCATGGTATCATAAGAAATACAACGACGTAGTAAAGTAAGGCCTAAAAATGTCAAAAAACATCATAGTATAGTATGGCAAAAAATGTCAAAAAAACATCATAGCATATTGAGGCATAAAAGGTCATAAAAACGTCATAGTA
>NW_019509778.1:0-2329 GCF_002814215.2 Seriola lalandi dorsalis
AGAAAATTACACAACCAGTCAGCATACATACACATATCTAGGTCATTACCACAGCAGCCAATGCAGATAGTTACATGATGCCTGAACAACCAGTCTGGAGAGACACACCTTCAAAAACACCACTGTGTAATCACTGGTGAACACTTATGAAGCCCGTAGGTGTGATCAACTAGTTTTTGCAAGTAAAAAAAAACCCTGTTGATGTTGGCTTGGGTTTAGAGACGTCATAACGGAAAGCCTGCATTAGAAACTGTGGGGTCTAATGAAAGACTATAGAGCTTGTGTTAACAGAAGATTCTCTGTCAGTGACTGAATTCTTTTTAACGATGGGGGAAAAAAGTGCTGGTAGTTCCAGTTTCCAGTGATGTAGTAGAGCGCAGGTTCTGCCTTCAGAAAAAATCTTGACTGTGAGAATCATGTGTTTGAGTCCAATACACAAAACCTAATGACAATCGCCTCTGCAGCAACTTCCCTTGATGCATTTCATTACGCTCATGAGCACCTAGTTAGTTAAGTCCATGGAGGAAGGTTATGTTAAGGTTCAGGTAAAGCAAGTCACTTGAGTTCCATTTAATTTCATGTCAATGGTTTGTTCATATTTTAATTGCAACAATCAAATTCTGTAAAAATACATTGTTCACATTTGCCTGTGTAGGCACAATGGCCGTGCCGTTTTATTGCCCTCTGCTGTCACTGCGGGAACAAAAAAAAAAATTCATTCATCTGCTTTGTGTTGACATGAAGAGTGACCGCACAGTCTGTGTCTCTGGTTATCTTTTCTCTCCATGGCCTTATAAATGCATAGTGAGCAGTTTTTAAAAAATATGTAATTCTATTAAATAGGCTACAGTATGTTTCATTATCATTTAAAATGAAAACGAAAATGATGGAAAATAATAGATTATGATGGAATTTTTAAAACCCTGCCGATCATAACCTCTGAAAGACCCTGTGTTGCACTATGGGAAATGTAGGATCTAGTATTTTGGCCCTCCTGATTCTATTTTGGCCATTCTTTTTATTTGGTCTCTTGTGAAACTCTTAACTTTATGGAAGGGCAATACTAAAAACGCTCCACTACTCCATAAAATACAAAATATTTGTCCATAAGAGCGCAGAAAAACTCAATACACAGCACATTAAAGGCTTCTTTGGGTGTTTTGGAAAGGTCTGTGAGTACACTACTGCCAGCAAAATCCAAAAAAACTGCTGTTTGTACTTTTGTTTGCGATAAGAGGTGGTCTGAGTATGTGGAAACCCAATTTGATGCCAAAACAAGTGCCAAAATTACACCGCTCCCATGCCCGCTCTGCATTAACATGTTTGTTTGAGCTTGTTTTTACAGGATTATCTGCAAGTGGAAATCCTGAAAATGGCCGGTAAACAGCATTCATGGACATTATGGTTTTCAACAACACACTGAGGTTTCAATATTAAGGATGAAAAGGACCATAATCTGCTTTTTATCACCACATTACAAATATAGCAGCAATCTTTAACCTGCTGGATGGTTTTGAATTCTTTAGAAACATCCTCCTTCCCTCTATCTATCCTTTAATCCTCCTTTCAAGTCTGTTTTACAGGTTTGGCTGTGATTTGGGGAAAGGCTTTAATAACCTCCTACACCAGGTTGTTTTTAGCGCAGTAACCTATTTTTCATTATTTAGAGGTCAGATAAAATGCCTGGTGTGCTTTATTCTGCTCTACAACTGACCCTCCCTCTCTCTTATTGTGGGTGCAGGCAGTTCACCAAGGAGTCATTTATTGACTTGTATTTAATTAGTCTGCAGTATTCAAATAGCGCATCTGTGCTGCAGTCTGTGGCTGACTTCAGTACACCACCAAAGTTGCCAAAATTTGTTAGTGCGTGCACATGTGTGTGTGTATGCACTTATCTAAATGTGTGTTTGTGTGGAGAAGTGTATAAAAATGCAGGAGAAGGTGCCTGAGCTTTATCAGACTAACAGCTTTTCACACTGGCCTGGTTTTAACAATGCTGAATTTGTGCCCCGTAGCTTCAATAGCAGTTCCACCTCCCTGAGTCTGATACAATCACTACTGCTTTGGCTCAAACAAAAGCCTTATCTGGTTAAAGTTCAGAACAAGCCAGCTAATTCATGGCAACAACCTGCTATTGATACAGATCCATTTAACTTTAAGAGTGGCAGAAACTCTTTGCGGAGTAAAGATACACAGGAAAGTGAAGGCACAGCAGTTCTTGTTTATCACTTCTGAGTAAATAATATGACATTTTCATATCAATAAATGTGTTTCATTACTTTCCTCTATCAAAAAAGAAAACGAAACCATACAGTAAATATAACTAGCA
>NW_019509779.1:0-1154 GCF_002814215.2 Seriola lalandi dorsalis
TTTGTGTGTCTGAGTGGTGATAATGGCAGGCTGTCCGTCACGCAAGGTCTGACCCAGATTCACTTGGTGAGGAGAAGGACAGGGAGTGGGGTGATGGGGATATCTCAGCCCTTCACCCATGGGACTGATCCTCCCCAGTCAGAATCTCTTGCCTCCTAAAGCTAAGGGCGCAGTCAAGCCAGCGTCTTCGACCTGTGCTACTGCCGGGGAAAAGGCTGGCTGAAGTGCAATGCAAACCGGCAGCAACCAGCTCATTAGGCTGGTACCCCATGGTAGGGCGCAGACTTATTCATGCACAGCTCCACAGACTAAAGGCCACTGAGACATAGTTAATTTGCTTACTGGTGTGTGCCAGGCAAAAACCACTGAACTTTGTAGTCCACAGTCAAATGTGATCCTGGATCAAAAATGCCAACATGTGTGCCAATTAGGGTTGCACGGTATACCGGTACCAGTATAGTACCGCGATACTAGAGTTTTGAAAACGGTACTATACCAGCATTTAAAAACAAACGGTACTTTCATTTTATTTTATTGAATGCAAATGAATTTGTAAATTGGAGCCTGTCTCTTTAAGCACAGCGAGGCTAGCGAGTGTGACATAGTTGCCCGAGCGGATGTAAGCCGCCTCCCACGCGCACTTAGACTGAGGAGGAGAGAGAAACGACAAGTCGCGTCTTAGACAGACGGAGCGGGTTGAAGAAAATACAGTAGATAGAGATGGCAGCTGCAGAAAAGCCCATACTTGTGGACAAAATGGGGGCCCAAAGTACGGTGTGGAAATATTTCGGGTTCAAACCGAACGATAAAGGCGAGCCACTGAACCCAGAGGCACCGCAGTGCAAGCGGTGCTACAAAGTGTGTCTCGAAAAAGGAGCCAACACTTCAAACCTGTCGAAACATTTAAAGGACAACCATGTGGACTTGTTCCGAAACTTCAGTCAAGAACGACAGGTGATAATGTTGTTCACCAGTTCACTGCACTGTAATGTCAATGAAAGAAGTACAAAGTCCCTCCCAGCCCAGTAGTAAACCTACAGTAGCCTGCATACAGAGAGCTAAAACATGTCCATGGTTAATAAATACATTAAAAAATATATTTAAAAAAATTAAATTACATTCTTTAAATATTTAAATAACCCATTAAGGCAATA
>NW_019509780.1:0-992 GCF_002814215.2 Seriola lalandi dorsalis
AGGAGCAGCAGGAGCACCGGTACACTGTGGGCGGGGCCACCAGAAACACGTGTTTAAATGTAGCTTCAACTCTTTATCTTACTGTAAAAACAGCACTCTCCTTTGACACTACATTTTTCTCAACCGCTGAACTACCATATCCCTACGCAAAAGTGCACCCACAGAGCGCACCGTATCACGCCGCAGCCGCAGGTCAGCTGAGCGAATCAGAACTAAACTTCACTTTGTTTTGACGGGAAAATAAAAAGATGAAAATATTCTACATGAAGTTTCAGATATTGTTTATTGTTTATTTACTGTCTAAAACATGTTTTTTTCTGGTGGCCCCGCCCACAGCAACACATCACTCTGCTAGTGTACCGGTGCTCCTGCGGCTCCTCGTAACTGACAGCATCTGAATCTACTGCAGGAGACACACCCACTATCAAGTCTCTCGCTACCATCATCACGTTCACACCCAGATCTACAGATCCTCCATCACCTCCATCCTCTGCCTACACCAAACACCGCCTGTACCAACAGCCGGGCGGCTCTCGGGACCAAGGATCAGGTGCCACCTTATTTATCATCACTCCGGTTCCCATGACAATCCACTTTCAACACAGTCTCTCAGGACCCGATGTGTTCCAGCAGTAAATGCTTCAGACCCCCCCCCCCCGTTTGTGTGGAACAACTTCCAGAGCGCTGATACCAACAGGCCGATTCACACATCTGATTAGATCCTCCTGTTTTACTTACTGCTTTTTCTAACTTGCAGTCATGAGCGTCTCAGTTCGCCATCTTATTGTCGACCTGGTTGTGCATCTTAATGCATATTTAAAAGCATTTAAATCTCTCTGATCGCTGTTTATAGAAACACACTCAACACATACAGTAACTGAATGTATATTTCAGTTGCTGAAACTTTGTTTCCCTTTTTTGTTATTTATTAAGATCTCACTTGTAAATGAGATCTGTGACTTCCTGATTAAATAAAGTGTATATATGTATAT
>NW_019509781.1:0-3249 GCF_002814215.2 Seriola lalandi dorsalis
ATTATGACGTTTTTTGACATTTTTACACCTTAGTATACTATGACGTATTATGCCTTACTATACTATGACGTTTTTACGTTTTTATGCCTTACTATACTATGACATTTTTTAGATTTTTATGCCTTACTATACTATGACATATTATGCTTTACTATACTATGATGTTTTCTGACATTTTTACACCTTAGTATACTATGACGTATTATGCCTTACTATACTATGACGTTTTTTGATGCTTTTATGCTTTATTGTATTATGATGTTTTTTTGACGTTATGCCTTATTATACTATGACTTTTTTGATGTTTTTATGCCTTAATATACTTTGACATTTTTTGATGTTTTTATGCCTTACTATAATATGGCGTATTATGCCTTACTATACTATGACGGTTTATGACTTTTTTAAGCCTTATTATATTACAACGTTTTTTGATGTTTTTACACCTTACTATACTATGACATATTATGCCTTACTATACGATGATGTTTTTTGACATTTTTACACCTTAGTATACTATGACGTGTTATGCCTTACTATACTATGACGTTTTTTGATGCTTTTATGCTTTATTGTATTATGATGTTTTTTTGACGTTATGCCTTACTATACTATGACGTATAATGCCTTACTATACTATGACGTTTTTTGACATTTTTACACCTTAGTATACTATGACATATTATGCCTTACTATACTATGACGCTTTTTGATGTTTTTATGCCTCAATATACTTTGACATTTTTTGATGTTTTCATGCCTTACTATACTATGACGTATTATGCCTTACTATACTATGACGTTCTTTGACATTTTTACACCTTAGTATACTATGACGTATTATGCCTTACTATACTATGACGTTTTATGACTTTTTTAAGCCTTATTATATTACAACATTTTTTAGATTTTTATGCCTTACCATACTATGACGTATTATGCCTTACTATATTATGATGTTTTATGACTTTTTTAAGCCTTATTATATTACAACGTTTTTTGATGTTTTTATGCCTTAGTATACTATGACGTATTAAGCCTTACTATACTATGACGTTTTTTGATGTTTTTATGCCTTACTATCGTATGACGTTTTTTGATGTTTTTATGCCTTACTATACTATGAAGTATTATGCCTTACTATACTATGACGTTTTTTGACATTTTTACACCTTAGTATACTATGACGTATTATGCCTAACTATACTTTGAAGTTTTATGACTTTTTTAAGCCTTATTATATTGCAACGTTTTTTTATGTTTTTATGCCTTACTATACTATGACGTATTATACCTTACTATACTATGACGTTTTTTGATGATTTAATGCCTTAATATACTATGACGTTTTTTTATGTTTTTATGCCTTACTATACTATGACATTTTTTAGATTTTTATGCCTTAAAATACTATGACGTATTATGCCTTACTATACTATGACGTTTTTCGACATTTTTACACCTTAGTATACTATGACATATTATGCCTTATTATACTATGACGTTTTTTGATGTTTTTATGCCTTAATATACTATGACATTTTTTGATGTTTTTATGCCTGACTATATTATGACATATTATGCCTTACTTTACTATGACGTTTTTTGATGTTTTTATGCCCTATTATACTTGATGGTATTATGCCTTACTATATTGCTATACTACGTTTTTTTATTTTTTTATGCCTAATTTTAACATGATGGTCCTTTATATTTTTATGCCTTAGTATACGATGACCTTTTTTTGCACTTACCACACTGTGCCTTTTTCTGCCTATCAATACCACAGAAAACTCTTGCCTTAGTCCATATAGTATTTTTATGGTTTAAAGAAAACATCTTCTATCATGGCCTAGTGGTAGGCACTGCTGACTTTTAACCAGAAGGTTGTTGGTTCAAACCCTAGTCACCACAGGTGCACAATTGAATGTTTTTCATATTATGACGTATTATGCCTTACTATACTATGACGTATCTTGATGTTTTTATTCCTTACTTACTATGACCTTTTTTTGACATTTTTATGCCTTAGTATACTATCGCGATTTTATACCTTACTATACTATGACGCTTTTTGATGTTTTTATGCCTTAGTATATTATGACGATTTTATACCTCATTATAATTTGACATTTTTTAAGCCTTACTATACGTTTTTATGCCTAATTTTAATATGATGGTCTTTGATATTTTTATGCTTTACTATACTATGACATTTTTTTGCACTTAACATTCTGTGACTTTTTCTACCTAACCATACCACAAAAAACTTTTACTTTGATTTGTTGAAAGATGACTTAAGCAACCTTGTATCGTGGCTCAGTGGTTAGAGACCCTGACTTTCAAACAGAAGGCTGCAAGTTCAAATCCCAGTTACCACAGGTTCACCATGAAATGCAATGACTCTTTTTCATATTATGAAGTTTTCATGCCTTACTATACTATGACATATCAAGCCTTACTATGCTGACGTTTTTTCATTTTTATGCTTCATTTTAATATGACCTTTATTGACGTTTTGATGCCTTACTATACTATGACTTTTTTTATGCCTTACTATACTATGACATTTTAAGATGTTTTTATGCCTTACTATACTATGACGTATTATGTCTTACTATACTATGACGTTTTTTGACATTTTTACACCTTAGTATACTATGACATATTATGCCTTACTATACTATAACGTTTTTTGATGTTTTTATGCCTTAATATACTATGACATTTTTTGATGATTTTATGCCTTACTATACTATGACGTATTATGTCTTACTATATTATGACGTTTTTTTGACATTTTAACACCTTAGTATACTATGACGTATTATGCCTTACTATACTGTGACGTTTTTTGAGGTTTTTATGCCTTAATATACTATGACGTTTTTTGATGTTTTTATGCCTTACTATACTATGACATTTTTTAGATTTTTATGCCTTACTATACTATGACATATTATGCCTTACTATAATATGATGTTTTTTGACATTTTTACACCTTAGTATACTATGACGTATTATGCCTTACTATACTATGACATTTTTTGATGTTTTTATGCCTTAATATACTATGAAATTTTTTGATGTTTTTATGCCTTACTATACTATGACGTATTATGCCTTACTATACTATGACGTTTTTTGACGTTTTTATGCCTTACTATACTATGACGTATTATGCCTTACTATACTATGATGTTTTTTGACATTTTTACAGCTTAGTATACTATGACGTATTATGCCTTA
>NW_019509782.1:0-730 GCF_002814215.2 Seriola lalandi dorsalis
CGACTGTTAGAGAGAACCGACTGTTAGAGTGAACCGACTGTTAGAGAGAACCGACTGTTAGAGGGAACCGACTGTTAGAGGGAACAGACTGTTAGAAAACAGACTGTCAGAGAACCAACTATTAGAGAACCCACTGTTAGAGAACAGACGGTTAGGGGGAACAGACTGTTAGAGAGAACCGACTGTTAGAGTGAACCGACTGTTAGAGAGAGAACAGACTGTTAGAGAACCAACTGTTAGAGGGAACAGACTGTTAAAGAGAACCAACTGTTAGAGAGAGAACAGACTGTTAAAGAGAACCAACTGTTAGAAAGAGAACAGACTGTTAAAGAGAACCAACTGTTAGAAAGAGAACAGACTGTTAGAGAGAACAGACTGTTAGAGAACTGACTGTTAGAGGGAACAGACTGTTAGAGAGAGAGAACAGACTGTTAGAGAACAGACTGTTAGAGGGAACGACTGTTAGAGAGAACCGACTGTTAGAGTGAACCGACTGTTAGATAGAGAGAACAGACTGTTAGAGAACCAACTGTTAGAGGGAACAGACTGTTAAAGAGAACCAACTGTTAGAGAGAGAACAGACTGTTAAAGAGAACCAACTGTTAGGAAGAGAACAGACTGTTAGAGAACAGACTGTTAGAGAAAACAGACTGTTAAAAAGAGAACAGAATGTTAGAGAGAACAGACTGTTAGAGAACTGACTGTTAGAGGGAACAGACTGTTAGAGAGA
>NW_019509783.1:0-1263 GCF_002814215.2 Seriola lalandi dorsalis
TTTATTTCATGTGTTATAAACTTATGTATTCATGTATCCAGAAGATATATATAAATTCCATAATAATATATCCTCCTGTACGTCACACATATGGTAACATCACTCTCGGTATAGAGACATATCATAAGTCATAAGTCATGGTATACTAAGACATAGTATAATGAGGCAAAAAAATGTCATAGTAAACATCATAGTAAAGTGAGGCTTAAAATGTTATAAAAACATCATAGTATAGTAAGGCATAAAAACGTAAAAAAAACATAATCGCACAGTAAGGCATAAAAAGGTCAAAAACGTCATAGTATAGTAAGTCATAAAAACGTCATAGTATAGTAAGGCATAAAATGTCAAAAAAACGTCAAAATATTGTAAGGCCTAAAATGTTATAAAAACATCCAAAAACGTCATGGTATAGTAAGGCATAAAAATGTCAAAAAACGTCATAATATAATAAAGCATAAAAACGTCATAGTATAGTAAGGCATAAAATGTCATGAAAACAACATAGTATAGTAAGGCATAAAATGTCATAAAAACGTCATAGTATAGTAAGGCATAAAATGTCATAAAAACAACAGTATAGTTAGTCAGAAAAAGTCAGAAAACCATCATAGTATAGTAAGGCATAAAAACGTCATAGTATAGTAAGGCATAAAAACATCATAGTATAGTAAGGCATAAAAAGTCATAATAACGTCATAGTATAGTAAGGCATAAAAACCTCACAGTATAGTAAGGCATAAAAACGTCATAGTATAGTAAGGCATAAAAATGTCAAAAAACGTCAAAGTTTAGTAAGTCATAAAAACGTCATAGTATAGTAAGGCATAAAATGTCATAAAAACGTCATAGTATAATAAAGCATAAAAATGTCAAAAAATGTCATAGTATAATAAAGCATAAAAACATCATAGTATATTAAGGCATAAAAAGTCATAAAACCATCATAGTATAGTAAGGCATAAAAACGTCACAGTATAGTAAGGCATAAAAAGTCATAAAAACGTCATAGTATATTAAGGCTTAAAAGTCACAAAACCATCATAGTATAGTAAGGCATAAAAACGTCATAGTATAGTAAGGCATAAAATGTCAAAAAACATCATAGTATAGTAAGGCATAAAAATGTCAAAAAATGTCATAGTATAATAAAGCATAAAAACGTCATAGTATAGTAAGGCATAAAAAGTCATAAAACCATCATAGTATAGTAAGGCATAAAAACGTCACAGTATAGTAAGGCATAAAAACGTCATAGTATAG
>NW_019509784.1:0-616 GCF_002814215.2 Seriola lalandi dorsalis
CGATTTCACTGTCCAGTCACGTCTTCACACTGATTTCATATGCCTCTAAAATTTACCTTTAAGAACAACTTAAGACCCTTGTAGATCTTGTTTTGCTGACTTCCAGTTGTTTATATGCAAGACAAATAACAGGTCAAGGAAATTCTGTGCTAATCAGGCACTGCTGGGATTTGAACCCAGGCTCTCCTGTTTACAAGACAGGTGCTTTAACCAACTAAGCCACAGTGCCTGTTTTTTTTGTTTGTTTTTTTTTTGCAGCAGACACTATTTAAAGGTTCATCAAGGGATCCACCAGGACCACCATTACCCCTTTTATAATGCATGGTAGCAGCTCAACTCTACTCAACTTCTTTGATTTTCCATTGGCCAAAAGTTGTTGATACTCACACTGGCCATATTTTCTTCATCCTCTGCCAAGCATGTAGAGCACCACATCGCCACCACAAGGCCACCAGTTTATGCTTGGGCTCGGCGCCTCAACCCAGGCAAGCTCGCCATCGGCAAGGCAGAGTTTGAGAACATGGAGCGCCTTGGGATCATTTGCCGTTCTGACAGTTCATGGGCTTTGCCTCTTCACACTGCCCCAAAACCTGGTGGAGGGTGGCGCCCATGGGGT
>NW_019509785.1:0-1067 GCF_002814215.2 Seriola lalandi dorsalis
CTTTATGCCTTGCTATACTATGAGGTTTTTTGACATTTTTATGCCTTACTATACTATGACCTTTTTATGGCATTTTATGCCTTACTATACTATGACCTTTTTATGACATTTTAGGCCTTACTATACTATGGCCTTTTTATGACATATTAGGCCTTATTGTACTATGACGTTTTTTGACGTTTTTATGCCTTACCATACTATGATGTTTTATTGACGTTTTTATGCCTTACTATGCTATGACGTTTTTTGACGTTTTTAAGCCTTACTATACTATGATGTTTTTTGATGTTTTTATGCCTTACTATATTATGACCTTTTTATGACATTTTATGCCTTCCTATACTATGGCATTTTTATGACATTTTATGCCTTACTATACTATGACCCTTTTTTGACATTATATGCCTTACTATACTATGACGTTTTTTGACGTTTTTATGCCTTATTATACTATGATGTTTTTTGACGTTTTTATGCCTTACTATACTATGACCTTTTTATGATATTTTATGCCTTACTATACTATGACGTTCTTTGACATTTTATGCCTTATTATACTATGACCATTTTATAACATTTTATGCCTTACTATACTATGACCTTTTTATAACATTTTAATGCCTTATTATATTATGAGGTTTTTTGACTTTTTTATGCCTTAATATACTATGACGTTTTTTGACGTTTTTATGCCTTACTATACTATGACGTTTTTTGACGTTTTTATGCTTTACTATACTATGCCGTTTTTTGACATTTCATGCCTTACTATACTATGACCCATTTATGACATTTTATGCCTCACTATACTATGACTTTTTAAAAATTTTATGCCTTACCATACTATGACCTTTTTATGACATTTTATGCCTTACCATACTATGATGTTTTTTGACGTTTTTATGCCTTACTATACTATGACGTTTTTTGACATTTCATGCCTTACTATACTATGACGTTTTATGACATTTTATGCCTTACTATAATATGATGTTTTATGACGTTTTTATGCCTTACTATACTATGATGTTTTTTGACGTTTTTATGCCTTACTATACTATGACCTT
>NW_019509786.1:0-737 GCF_002814215.2 Seriola lalandi dorsalis
TGTCATTGTATGCCTTACCATACTATGGCGTTTTTATGACCTTTTATGCCTTAATATAATATGATGTTTTTTTGACGTTTTATGCCATACTATACTATGACATTTTTTGACATTTTTGTGCCATACTATACTACGACAGTTTATGGCATTTTTATGCCTTACTATACTATTTAATTTCATTCCTTACCATATTATGATGTTTTTATGAACTTTTACACCTCAATATACCATAAAATTTTTTTGACGTTTTATGCCATACTATACTATGACATTTTTTGACATTTTTGTGCCATACTATACTACGGTGGTTTTTTGCATTTTTATGCCTTATTTAACTCTGTCGTTGTATGCCTTACCATATTATGATGTTTTTATGACCTTTTACACCTTAATATACTATAAAAAAATTTTGACGTTTTATGCCATACTATACTATGACATTTTATGGCATTTTTATGCCTGACTACACTTTGTTATATTATGCCTTACCATACTATGACGTTTTTATGAACTTTTACACCTTAATATACTATAAAAGATTTTTGACGTTTTATGCCATACTATACTATGACATTTTTTGACATTTTTGTGCCATACCATACTTTGACATTTTATGGTATTTTTCATGCCTTACTATACTATTTAATTTCATTCCTTATCATATTATGATGTTTTTATGACCTTTTATGCCTTAATATAATATGATGTTTTTTTTACGTTTTATGCCATACTATACT
>NW_019509787.1:0-896 GCF_002814215.2 Seriola lalandi dorsalis
ATAAATTCATGCATTATTAAACTATAAAGTTTTTTGGTGTTTTAATGCCTTACTATACTATGTCGTTTTATTCCTCATCATAATATGATGCTTTTATGACCGTTTATGCCTTAAAATACTATGACTTTTTTTGACATTTTAATGCCATATTGTACTGTGAAGTTTTTTGGTATTTTTATAGCTTACTATACTATGTGAGTTGATTCCTTACCATTCTATGATGTTTTTATGACCGTTTATGCCTTAAAATACTATAATATATTTTTGATATTTTTTGCCATACTATACTATGTCGTTTTTTGACATTTTAATGCCATATTGTACTGTGAGGTGTTTTGGCATTTTTATGCCTTACTATACTATGTCGTTTTATTCCTCAACATAATATGATGCTTTTATGACCGTTTATGCCTTAAAATACTATGATGTATTTTTGACATTTTTTGCCATACTATACTATCACGTTTTTTGACATTTTTATGCCATATTGTACTGTGAAGTTTTTTGGCATTTTATAGCTTACTATTCTATATTGTTTTATTCCTCAACATACTATGATGTTTTTATGACCGTTTATGCCTTAAAATACTATGATGTATTTTTGACATTTTTTGCCATACTATACTATGACTTTTTTTGACATTTTAATGCCATATTGTACTGTGAAGTTTTTTGGTATTTTTATAGCTTACTATACTATGTGAGTTGATTCCTTATCATTCTATGATGTTTTTATGACCGTTTATGCCTTAAAATACTATGACTTTTTTTGACATTTTAATGCCATATTGTACTGTGAAGTTTTTTGGTATTTTTATAGCTTACTATACTATGTGAGTTGATTCCTTATCATTCTATGATGTTTTTATGACCGTTTATGCCTTAAAATACTATGA
>NW_019509788.1:0-2001 GCF_002814215.2 Seriola lalandi dorsalis
ATTTTTCTGCAAAGTTATACGACTTGTAAATTTGATGTTGTGTTTCCCTTCCTTGGTAAAATCAGTCTCTTTCCTCATGTCTCTCTCTAACCAAACCTATTTCCTTTTAAACCACAAATTCAAATTTCTGCTCCTCTGTTTTTCACAGCAGGCGAGATTTCCCTCTGTGAATCAGTGGATTTCAGCTCCACTACGATGACCAGTGACTCAGGGCTCCACAAAAACACATCACCTGGTGAGAAAAGACAGGCAGGTCTCCAAAAGAACAAGGACGGCCTGCACTCACTGCTCAGTCTGGCAAAAGGACAGATTCAGTGGCACAGTGGGCAGAGTTTAATATTTATGCAGCCATTTGTGAGATTTGCTGCGTTTACCAGACAGAACGATTTCTAAATGCAATCGCTTCAGAAAGTACTCCGACCCCTTCACTTTTTGCACACGTTATTGTTTTGTAGATTCAAATTTAAATGGATAAAATCAGTCTTGACTCAATAACCCATAAAGACAAACTGAAAACATGTTTTCAGAAATTTTTGCAGATGTTTTAAAAATCAAAGAATGAAATCTCTCATTTACAGTAGCACTCAGGCCCCTGACACTCAGAGCCTGAGTGTCTAGAACTTGACTGAAACTGAATCGACTGGACATAGTTTAGAAACACCCACATCTGTGTAGACAAGAACCCAACAGTGACTCTAACAGAAGCTCAGAAGTTAAGAAAAGCTTTACTGACTGTTTATTATTGTAACCATGACGACATAGGTCCTCTAAGCCTAAGGGAATACCAATTTTAACCCAAACCACAATCTTTTCCTAAACCAAACAAAGTAGTCTTTGTTCCTAAACTAAACAATGTAGTTTTTGTGTCTTTACTTAAGCAAACCGTGGCCATTCCATCAGCTTAACCACATGTTTATTACTGTTACTATGACGACAAATGTCCAGTACGCCACTGCAGCTCCTCTCAGGGTAAGGACAAATGATTTATATGATCAATTAAGGTCGGAGATGGGAAAATACTCAGGAACATAAATTAATAGTAGACAGATTAAGTAACTATAAAGATGGGAGTGAAGGCTTAGTCAAGGACTGGCCGGGGCTAGCTGGTTAGCGTGCTAACTTCAGTAGATGTTGGCGTTGCTTTTCACCGCTGGAGACAGCTCTTGCCGAATAAAGGAATGTGAATGCTGAACTCACAACTTATCTTCTGGACTGGTAAGTAAACAGCTGTTGATACCAAAGTTGGTTATGTACTACTAGCAAAATTTACAAATAGCTCCTTCAATGTTAACGATAAAACATTGTCTTTTGTAATTAATTCCACTTATTTCTTCCACCTACGATTTATTGGACTGGCATTGCTAGATTTGTTGCAGCTTCATCTGTGCTGTGACTACTTTGAGGGTTTTGGCTTTATTTAGAAACTGCATATGTTCTTCACTGCTGGGAGGTGAAATGTTTCAACACCTGATCGTAAGGAAAGTAGCACCAGAATGTGTTACTTAAGCTTAAGAGCGCACGTTTACACATGTCCAATCTGCTTCGGTTACCGTTCCACTACACTGCTTCATTTACACTGCATGTTTGCTCATCAGCAGCATGACAGCAGCCAGGTTGACCGGTGGCCAACCTTCAAGTTATCTGGGAAATTTATCACAGATATTGCATCATGGAATATATCTTAAAAATGTGTCAGAGAAAATATGAAGTAGTAAGATTAAAATTACAGTTTATCTGAGCTTCTCTGGTCCTTATGCGGCAGCAGATATCATAGGAACATGGAACAATTGTATGTGGAGAAGGTGAACAAGAAAACAAGGTATGTACTACTAACAACACATTCAAAATATTACTGAGGCAGCAACCTTTGAGTGCGTTGTGTTGGGATCTTGTTTGTCTAACTCTGTTACAGTCCTATGTGATGTTTTCCATCAACTGCATTTCACCTTTTATAATATTTTCAGTGCCAACACTCTCCTTAGTGAACAGCATTATACAGTA
>NW_019509789.1:0-3794 GCF_002814215.2 Seriola lalandi dorsalis
CCCCCCCCCCCACAAAAACACAACATTGCCTCTGAACATAATCCAGCCAGCAAATTACCTTGTCACCAAAGGGGAACTGGGAAAACAGTTTAGTCATATATGAACATAATTTCTAGGAGACAAGGTTGGTCATGTGTACTGTGTTGGCAGTTTTTTGACACAAGATACACTTGTCTACTCTCTGTAGGCACTTAATTGCTCAAGTGTGGGTATTGGTCCTAACCTTCAAACAGTCCTTTGAAGTGGACCAGCCAAAAGTGTCCTCACAATGAAGAAATATTCTCACCACTCTCACACACACACAATTCATAGAGTCACATGCAGCTCCACATACTCACTTATACACATGCATGGATGAGCACTCTAGAGTCAACAGTGACATGGTATACTGCACGCACGCACACACACACACACAGACACACACAAACACACTCACACACACACACACTCACACACACACTCACACACGCACACACTCACACACGCACACACTCACACACACGCACACTCACACACACTCACACACATTCACACACTCACACACATTCACACACTCACACACTCACACACATTCACACACACTCACTGGTCTGAGGTCTCCCCTCAGTCACGTGCAGTGGAGTGGTCTATTACTATTCTCCACACACTGGTGGCTACAGTGAGCCTGAGGACTTTGCTCAAATATAAAGAAAAACACTGTCAAACAAGATCATCACACCACATCTCATCTCAGAGATAGACCCATGAATGGACAAAACCATTCAACAGAGCCTCATTCAAATACCATTTACTGAGAGGAAAGAAGACATGAAGCTTTTACATAGTACGCTGTTTGTAATATTGCTTGTGATATTGTAGTAATGAATGTTTGACATGCTTGCATGGGTGTACTATGTTCTACAGGACATTTGCTGATATTTTATGCTCACAAAGTCAAAAAGAATTAAATGGTGCCAAAAGTATCAAGTGTCATCATAAAGCATTATCTCTTTTAGTCCAATATAAAAATCTAAGTCATTTTGACATTAAAACACAAAATAGACATTTTTCGGGAAGGCGTTTTGACTTGTCATAGCACAAAAAGCACAGGTGGGATGATGAATTACTTAGATGATGGCTCTTTTCCATTAAGGTGGAATTCAGTCATTATTTATGTTATTAGTCACACCTGCACATTTCCTGTTCTGACATATCAAAATGTTTGCTGTGAAAAAGGTTGATTATACTGTTTGCTTTTAGGTGAGGCATTTATTCTTCTTTTTGGGGGAAAGAAAGTCGTTTCAAATAACAGGAGGGATTTTTACAAGTACAGTGGTGAAAGTAACTGTTTTTCTTGGTATATACATTTTACGCTACTTTATACTTTTACTCCAATACATTTATTTGAGAACTTACTGTTCTTCAACCCTTTTGAATACAGCTACAACCCTGGTCTCCTTTGAAAGGTATAAGAGATAATGAATCAAAGTTACAGAGAAACAAGCATGGTAGAAATATAAGGTTTTCTGCCTCACCTATTTCATTTTGGCATAAAAATTTGACTTAAAGTACTATTTTCTTTGGATAAAACACTTTTGAGCCATAGCCACAAGTCTGAACCAATTCTGTGTTATCATTTGTTGCATTGTGGGATCCTAAAACGCCTTGCAGAGATAGAATCAGGAGACTTTCAAACAATGTATAAATTGTCAAGGTTGTGTGAAGAATGATTCCGGTACAGACAAAAACACAATGAAAATAGTGCTACCAAGCCCAACGCGTCCGACAGGTTGGATGGTGTAAAATATAAGTAAAATAAACAATCAACAAATAAATGATGGTGTGTCATTAAATATGAAGATAAGACTTTGATATTTCAATGTTATCCCTACCTTTACCGGCTGCAACATTTAAGTGATGTAAATACTGTACATATACATATTTTTTTTTAAGTTATTTTTTGGGGCTTTTCTATGCCTTCATTAGAGTAGCAGTGAGAGAGAGACAGGAATGTTTGGGGTGAGAGAGAGAGGGGATGACATGCAGCAAAGTGCTGTCGGTCAGAATCGAATCCAGGCCGCTGCGGTAAGGGCTGAGTCCCAATGGTAGGCGCTCTACCAGGTGAGCCACCGAGGCGCAACCAAGCGATGTACATATTAATGCGTAAATAATTATGATCCAATAATGTAATGTACTGTATATTTTTCTGAGACAGGACATTCTGAATAATTGATACGTTACTTTCAGTAAAATTTTGAATGCATGACTTTTACTTCTGTAAAGTATTTCTACACTGTGGTAGTGCTACTTTTACTTAGGTTAAAGATCTGAATACGAGTGGAGAGTTGTATCATCTTCTTGACTTTCCTTGCTACTAAGGAGAGGGTAGCAAATAATGGTCACACACTGAGCAGTGTTGGACTGCTACAGCCAGCTTGCAAAACCTCATTGAAACAAACAAAAATCTACATCCATAATCTTCACAAATAAAAGACACTCGTGGCCAAATGTTATGCATTAAAATTTAAGGATAAGTCTGGTGATGTCAACAAATCCAATGAAAATACTAAAAGTAATATAAAAATCAATATTGTCCAGAAACTATAAAAAAAAACATATCATGTTTGCCACACTGTTAGACTAGGTAGCTTATTCTTTCATTAAAATGAACACACACACTGTAGTTTGTTTTGTGTTGATCCCACATACACAATGCTACTCCCAGAAATACAATTGCATAGATATCTGCAGCTGTAAATAATCTACAAAGTCCCACTATTTTATGAAATGATTTAGTCTTTCGGTGAAATGAAACTATATTTTTGTGACCAGTTTATAGAGATGTCTGTCTTCAGTTGGAAGAGGGTTGGCACTGAGAGCCACAGACAGGCTTGAGACACTGTTGCAATGTTGGTTTTGGGATTTGTTGACAGTAATGAAAGAAAAATATAAAAATGCCAGACTTTTCCTTTAAAGAAGAGCTGAAACATTTAAACAGAGATACGGTGACTAAAGAGAAAAAGTTGTCTTATTGAGATGATAAAATGTCACAAAGCAGCGAACCCGAGTGAACACTGAGACAAGCCATCTTTCAGTGGCTTCATGTCTGATAGCCAGTGACAGCTGAGCTGAGACAGACAGAGCAGGACAGGAGGCAGATGCTGTCGACTTAGAAAGATTAAAGATCTGCTGCTCTCAAATTCACACCCATTTTTCTTCTCTGCCTTTTCATCTCTCCGTTCACTCTGCTGGCTTTTTAAAAGTGTCTCTGTTGACTTGAGTCACAATCAACCCAAAAGAAAACTGAAGACACAACTAATTTTGATCAAATGTTTATTTTAATCATGTGTCTGTTTTTATTTTCTGCTTTTCACCTTCTGTATCTCGCCTGTGTTGTTTCATAAATGGGGGTTGTGGTTATTTTTGCTACACTGAGATGCTTATTATTATTTTACTCAATGGGTTCAAATTACCTCCATGTTAAATGCTGCGAGTCTGAAAGGGATGAAAGGATTTTAAAGACTAACAGAGGCCTTAGGGTCCATCCTCTCTGTCTCCTTCTCACTTCCATTCAAACATCCAAATGTACTCGAGTCTAATGAAGGGCTCAGACCAGAGGATGCCCAGGCCTTTGTCCCATTAAGACAGGAGACTGGGTCGCCCATGGCAACACGTGGACCAACCAGCACAGGACGCAGACAGACCAGCCTCCTCCTCCTACTCCTCCCATCTCCTGGGAGACTGTCACACTTTACATCCCCTCTCCAGGAATTACTGGATCAGTTCAGACTTGTCATGTGCTTTGGGAAAGCACA
>NW_019509790.1:0-1429 GCF_002814215.2 Seriola lalandi dorsalis
ACACACACACACACACACACACACACACACACACACACACACACACACACACATCAACACATCCACTGCTCGTCCATCAGTTTTTACCTGCTGGATTTTCTGGCTTTTAGTCGAGCTGATTTCTCCTCTTTTGATTTAATGATGTTTCTATGCGTTCAGATAGAAGATCAGTGTAAAGTACGGTGGCCCAGAGAGCTCAACAGACTGATCCAGAAAAACATCCTCATCAATTTAACATCACGTGCTGCAAATACTCACAACACAATCAGATACACAAACACGCTGCAAGTAGCACAGACGACAACAGAAGTGTTTCCAGGGGAAACTAAAAAGTGACACATGTATAATAACACATGTATAATAACACGTGTATATAACACGTGTGTTATATACATGTGTTATTATACATGTATGTGTTATAACACATGTATAATAACACATGTTTTATAACACGTGTGTTATAACACATGTGTTATTATACATGTGTTATTATACATGTGTTATAACACATGTATAATAACACATGTGTTATATACATGTGTTATTATACATGTGTTATAACACATGTATAATAACACATGTGTTATAACACGTGTGTATTTGTTGTGTGTATTTGTAGTGTGTGTATTTGTAGTGTGTGTATTTGTAGTGTTGTGTGTATTTGTAGTGTGTGTATTTGTTGTGTGTATTTGTAGTGTGTATTTGTAGTGTTGTGTGTATTTGTAGTGTGTATTTGTAGTGTGTATTTGTTGTGTGTATTTGTAGTGTGTATTTGTAGTGTTGTGTGTATTTGTTGTGTGTATTTGTAGTGTGTATTTGTAGTGTTGTGTGTATTTGTTGTGTGTATTTGTAGTGTGTATTTGTAGTGTTGTGTGTATTTGTTGTGTGTATTTGTAGTGTGTATTTGTAGTGTTGTGTGTATTTGTTGTGTGTATTTGTAGTGTGTATTTGTAGTGTTGTGTGTATTTGTAGTGTGTATTTTGTAGTGGTGTGTGTGTTTGTAGTGTGTGTTTGTAGTGTGTATTTGTAGTGTTGTGTGTATTTGTAGTGTGTATTTTGTAGTGGTGTGTGTGTTTGTAGTGTGTGTTTGTAGTGTGTGTTTGTAGTGTTGTGTGTATTTGTTGTGTGTATTTTGTAGTGGTGTGTGTGTTTGCAGCTCGTGTGTTGATGTGCGGCCTGCTTGTGTTTTCTGCAGCTGCAGTGCTTTGAGCTCTCAGGGCCACCGTACAAAAGTCTCATATCGAGCCTCTGTCAGTGAAACCACATTTCACCGCTCTGCTGTTGCACAGTTCGATCGCTGAGTCAGTCAGAGTGCATTGTGGGTTCTTGTTTACCAGCGTTCGGTTTGGTTTTGTTTATATTCAGCACCGACCCAGAGGAGACTGTGTGACCCTGAAGTATTATGACTGTTTACGCCCACTACCGGCCC
>NW_019509791.1:0-1282 GCF_002814215.2 Seriola lalandi dorsalis
GCTGGAGACAGGTACGGATTATCCGAGGCCTCCGACCTCTAGGGGGCCTCCAAACCCCCACCAGCTGTGGCCTTATCCTGGTTTATTTATTTATTTACTTATTTATTTAATCAAATTACATTAACTAACTGAGTGTGTGCATTTTGAAAAATGACCCAATTAATTCAGAGTTACTTTAAAATATTATGATAGATTTGCTGGCTGCCTGTGTCATGATGATGACGAGTGAGGTCAGAGGTCAGGAAGTGACCGTGGGAATTTAGCGGCAAAGCCGGCCCCTTGCGAAAGACGCTTCTAAAACATGGAAAACAAACATCGGAGCGGTGGCGCCACAAAGAAAAGCCGAAAAAGAAAAGGATAACTGAAATTCGGACAAACATACCATCTATCTGGACTTTTTACTCGGCTTGCTAGAATTAGCAAAGAGCCTGGAGAGGGCGATCGTAGAAGAAGAGGACAGTGAGGCAGCAGCAGCATGAAACAGAAGCAGAGAGCCACAGCCCTGCGACACACACCTGTTCAACTGCCCCACCCTCATCTCCACCTGAGTAGGTTGAGTAGGTTACCAGTTTAGAAGCCCCACAATTTATTACTTTCTACCTGTTTCCCCACATTGCGAGAATTAAACATGATCTGAGAGAAAGGATGAGGCAACAAGCTTGAACTCTTTATCAACACTAGAAACAGAGTCAGAACTCGACAGATAACCTGGACTTTTAATGGTACAGTGGAAGAGTTTTCAAGGAGAAAGACCAGAAAGAAGACCATCACATGAGGTAGGCTTTTGCTCATACTATTCACACATTATAGACTGTCCTAATTTAAGGTATTTTTGTCGCCAAGGTGTTGAGAGGTAGTTGAAATTGGTTGGTTTTGGGAAACCTATTTTATCGTTGCCTCTTTATACCAGGATGGTTGATATAGTGGAAATCCTGTATGATACAGGATACATACATTATTTGTTATAGGTCTTCCTAAGTAGAGCAGTATGAATGTCTCTCTCTCTCTCTCTGTTGTTTGTGTGTGTGAGTGATGGAAGAATCTGATTCAGAGAACTGTATTGGTGGAGGTGGGAAACAATAGTCTTGCCATTCAGCTATACATTGTAGTCTAATATGTTGATATTGTTGCTGCTGGTCCAGGAAAGTATAGTTTCAATCATCAGTATTGTAAATCCTGTACGATAGAATATCTACAGGTGTTGATATTGTCAGGTTGTGATAATGGGCTTCAGCCTGTCATTGTAAATCCTGTACAAGCTACAGGTGTCTCCAATACATAT
>NW_019509792.1:0-1213 GCF_002814215.2 Seriola lalandi dorsalis
ACTGCTAACTGCTAACTGCTAACATACCCAATAACCTGTTTGTATACCACCGTCTTCTACTGTATAAACTCTCATTTTCTTTCTGCTTGGTGCAACATGAAAACCGCCCAGAAAGTGATGGCAGGAGTTAGACAGGCTGTAAAAGACTAACAGCTGGACAGCTGTTTAATCTGAGGAGACAGAGGGTGTGGGCGTCTTTTACAGTCTGAGCTGTAACATCTGACATTTCACTTTATTATTGTGAATGTGGTGTAGAAAATACATTTACTTCATTTATTCTACTTTGAATTCACTTTAAAACATGACAATAATACCACTACTACTACCACTACTACTACCCTACAACTACTACTAATACCACTACAACTACTACCACCACTATTACTACTACCACTAATAATAATAATAATAATAATAACTAAAGCTGTGATGCATCGATCATCAACGACTCCCTGATGAGGCGGTTCATCCTCGTGACACGTTGGAGCTCAAATCATAATTATTGTTTAAGTGAAACAAAAAAAAAGCTGGATTTCTCTCTGTTTGTTTCTCCTGAACGTTTTAGAGAAAACAACTCTGTGGAAATGTCCTTTCTGTAGTGATATAGAAAGTGTTGTCACAACCTGAACCACTTCACCTCTAATGTGAAAAACACAAACTCATTCATTCAACTTAAAGGCAACAGCTGTAGCGAGGCGTACCTAATAAACTGGCCACTCAAAGTAAACAATGACTGAGTGATTTTAATCAGGATTTGAACCTTTCATGAAATAAGTTCATCGGACGTCTCAGGTAATAAAGAGTGAAGGAGACGTGGCTGCAGTCAAACAGCTGTTGGACTAATGATAGTGATTAACCGGAGCAGGAATATGTTTCCACTGACCGAGATCCTTCATTAGACTAATGACCGTCCCTGTAAACACGATCACGGCCCAGCCCTTCACCACGAGGCCCCCGAGGGCCACGAGGCCCCCGAGGGCCCGAGGCCCCGAGGCCCCCGAGGGCCCGAGGGCCCCCACTCCACAGATGCCTCTCTGAATAAAGTCCGGTTTATTGGTCCAGACTGTGGCGCAGATTATTGTGGGTTTCCTGTTAACAAGGCTCCGGCTGCTGGAACAGGTGAGACGCAGCCGGAGGGAGAGACCAGGTTCAGCTTCAGAGACTAACAGAGACCATCAGAGACCATCAGAGACCAACAGAGACCATCAGAGAC
>NW_019509793.1:0-1036 GCF_002814215.2 Seriola lalandi dorsalis
GAGGGATTCTGACTGATCATCTCTGTCCTGTGATTTGAAACATGATAAATCCTCTGTGTGTTTCCTTCCTCAGACGAGCTGTGTGAGCTGAAGGTGGACAAGCCCATCATGTTGGCAGAAACTCTGACGGCCAAGGAGAGGGAGTCTCTGGAGGAGAAGGAGGAGACGTTGGGAGACGGAGAGAAAGGCCAGGAGGAGGAAGAGAAGGAGGTGAAGGAGGAAAAGGAGGACGAGAGGGAGGAGATGGAGGATGAAGAGCGAGGAGAAGGAGGAGGAGGAGTGACGGATGAAGAGGACGAGCTGGAGGAGCTGAGAGCTCAGGTGATACAGCTGCCGTTGGAGCTGGAGGAGACCAGGGAGGTTTCCCAGAGACATGAGGAGAGTTTCATGGAGCTGCAGGGTCAGTGACACACATGTGACACACATGTGACACACATGTAACACACACAAGTAACACATGTGATACACATGTAACACACATGTAACACACATGTAACACACATGTAACACACATGTGACACACATGTAACACACATGTGACACACATGTAACACACATGTGATACACATGTAACACACATGTGACACACATGTAACACACATGTGACACACATGTAACACACACAAGTAACACACATGTGATACACATGTGACACACATGTGACACACATGTGACACACATGTAACACACATGTGATACACATGTAACACACATGTGACACACATGTAACACACATGTGACACACATGTAACACACATGTGACACACATGTGACACACATGTAACACACATGTGATACACATGTAACACACATGTGATACACATGTAACACACATGTGATACACATGTAACACACATGTGACACACATGTAACACACACAAGTAACACACATGTGATACACATGTAACACACATGTGACACACATGTAACACACATGTGATACACATGTAACACACATGTGACACACATGTAACACACACAAGTAACACACATGTGATACACATGTGACACACATGTAACACACACATGTAACACA
>NW_019509794.1:0-1930 GCF_002814215.2 Seriola lalandi dorsalis
ATACAATTCAATTTTTATGCGTAAATATACTATGACGTTTTTATGCCTTTTATACCTCAATAAACTATGTTATTTTTATTCCTTACTATACTGTGTCGTTTTTATGTCTCACTATACTATTAATTTATATGCATTACTATACTATTAAGTTTTTATGACATTTTAAGCGTTACTATACAATGACGTTTTTATGATGTTTTATGCCTTACTATACAATGCATTTTTATGCCTTACTATACTATGACGTTTTTATGACGTTTTTATGGTTTTTTATGCCTTACTATACTATGACTTTTCATGTCTTACTATACTGTAACTTTTTCTACCTTACAATAGCATGTGGTTTTTATGACTTTTTATGCCTTACTATACTATGACGTTTTTATGATTTTTTATGCCTTACTATACTATGACTGTTTATGCCTTACTATACTATGACGTTTTTATAGTTTTTTATGCATTACTATACTATGCCATTTTTATGACATTTTTATGCCTCACTATACTATGACTTTTTTTGCCTTACTATACTATGACGTTTTTATGACTTTTTATGCCTTACTATGCTATGACTTTTTATGTCTTTCTATATTTTGACTTTTTATGCCTTACTATATTATGATAATTTTATGACTTTTTATGCCTTACTATACTATGTCGTTCAATTACTTTTTATGCCTTACTATACTATGAGTTTTTTGCCTTACTATACTCTGTAGTTTTTATGACTTTTCATGCCTTGCTACACTAAGATGTTTTTATGCCTTACTATACAATGACTTTTTATGACTTACTATACTATGTCGTTCAATTACTTTTTATGCCTTACTATACAATGACGTTTTTAGTTTTTTATGCCTTACTATACTATGACTTTTTATGTCTTTCTATATTTTGACTTTTTATGCCTTACTATATTATGATAATTTTATGACTTTTTATGCCTTACTATACTATGACTTTTTATGCCATGTTATACTATGACTTTTTGTGCCTTACTATACTATCACGTTTTTATAGTTTTTCATGCCTTACTATACTATGATTTTTTTTGACTTTTTCTGCTTTACTATACTATGACGTTTTATGCCTTACTGTACTATGATGTTTTTGTAGTTTTTTATGCCTTACTATACTACGACCTTTTATGCCTTACTGTACTATGATGTTTTTATAGTTTTTTATGCCTTACTATACTATGTTGTTTTTATGACTTTTTATGCCTTACTACACTATGACGTTTTTATAGATTTTTATGCCTTACTATACTATGACGTTTTTATGACTTTTTATGCCTTACTATACTATGACGTTTTTATGACTTTTTATGCCTTACTATACTATGTCGTTTTTATGACTGTTTATGCCTTACTATACTATGACGTTTTTATAGTTTTTATGCCTTACTATGCTATGACTTTTTATGTCTTACTATACTTTGACTTTTTATGCCTTACTATATTATGATAATTTTATGACTTTTTATGCCTTACTGTACTATGGCTTTTTATGCCTTGCTATACTATGACTTTTTATGCCTTACTATACTATGACGTTTTTATGACATTTTTATGCCTTACTGTACTATGACTTTTTTTGCCTTACTTTACTATGTCATTTTTATGACTGTTTATGCCTTACTATACTATGACGTTTTTATAGTTTTCATGCCTTACTATGCTATAACTTTTTATGTCTTACTATACTTTGACTTTTTATGCCTTACTATATTATGATAATTTTATGACTTTTTATGCCTTACTGTACTATGACTTTTTATGCCTTGCTATACTATGACTTTTGATGCCTTACTATACTATGACGTTTTTATAGTTTTTATGCCTTACAATACTATGACATTTTTATGACTTTTTCTGCTTTACTATACAATGACGTTTTTATCACATTTTTATACCTTACTATACTATGA
>NW_019509795.1:0-802 GCF_002814215.2 Seriola lalandi dorsalis
AACAACCACAAAGAGACACAAAACAACCACAAAGACACACAAAACAACTACAAACACAAAACAACCACAAAGAGACACAAAACAACCACAAAGACACAAAACAACCACAAAGAGACACAAAACAACCACAAAGACACAAAACAACCACAAAGATACAAAACAACCACAAAGAGACACAAAACAACCACAAAGATACAAAACAACTACAAAGACACAAAAAACCACAAACACAAAACAACTACAAAGACACAAAAAAACCACAAAGATACAAAACAACCACAAAGAGACACAAAACAACCACAAAGAGACACAAAACAACCACAAAGACACAAAACAACCACAAAGATACAAAACAACCACATAGAGACACAAAACAACCACAAAGATACAAAACAACTACAAAGACACAAAAAAAACACAAACACAAAACAACTACAAAGACACAAAACGACCACAAAGATACAAAACAACCACAAAGACACAAAACAACCACAAAGACACAAAACAACCACAAAGACACAAAACAACCACAAAGACACAAAAAAAACACAAACACAAAACAACCACAAAGACACAAAACAACCACAAAGACACAAAACAACTACAAAGACACAAAAAAACCACAAAGACACACAAAACAACCACAAAGATACAAAACAACCACAAAGATACAAAACAACTACAAAGACACAAAAAAACCACAAAGACACACAAAACAACCACAAAGATACAAAACAACTACAAAGACACAAAAAAAACACAAACACAAAACAACCACAAAGACACAAAACAACCACAAAGA
>NW_019509796.1:0-534 GCF_002814215.2 Seriola lalandi dorsalis
AAAAAAAAAAAAAAGCAAATACGCTTTTGCAAAATCATTTATTACTGAAAAATTGAATTTTTAAAGAATAAACAATGAAGCAGAAGTAGGTTAAATTCTTGTATGTGATTAGCTATTCTATGAATATACAGTACATACATGTGATAAATCACTTAATCACTTCAAAACTCCACTTGCATAGTGCTCTGTGAGCTCTGTGAGCTCTGTGAGCGTGGTTTCCACTCCATTTCTTTTCACGCACATGCAGCTAATGTAGACTTAAATTTGTGTTGGAAGTCAACAAAATGCCACATAAACCAACACCAGACAATACAGAATACTAAGGGGGTTTGAATTATATCGTTGTATTTTATGTTTCGGATGTAAGCCATGCTGCCATTAAACAGCCATTCAAAGTTTTATTTGAAACATACCAACTTAGTTCAATAGAAGACGTTTCAATTAAACGTAACTCTCTTTCCTTTCTCCAAGCACACACAAACATTAACCCACACATACACACACACACACACACACGCATTCACACACACACAC
>NW_019509797.1:0-1570 GCF_002814215.2 Seriola lalandi dorsalis
GTATAATAAGGCATGAAAAGTCATAAAAATGTCTTAGTAAAGTAAGTCATAAAAATGTCATAGTATAGTAAGGTATAAAAATGTCATAGTATAATAAGGCATGAAAAGTCATAAAAATGTCTTAGTAAAGTAAGTCATAAAAATGTCATAGTATAGTAAGGCATGAAAATGTCATAGTATAGTAAGGCAGGAAAAGTCATAAAAATGTCATAGTAAAGTAAGTCATAAAAATGTCATAGTATAGTAAGGCATGAAAAGTCATAAAAAGGTCATAGTATAGTAAGGCATGAAAAGTCATAAAAACGTCATAGTATAATAAGGCATGAAAAGTCATAAAAATGTCTTAGTAAAGTAAGTCATAAAAATGTCATAGTATAATAAGGCATGAAGAGTCATAAAAATGTCTTAGCATAGTACCTCATAAAAATGTCATAGTAAAGTAAGGCATGAAAAGTCATAAAAATGTCATAGTATAGTAAGGCATGAAAAGTCATAAAAACGTCACAGTATAGTAAGGCATGAAAAGTCATAAAAACGTCATAGTATAGTAAGGCATGAAAAGTCATAAAAATGTCATAGTGTAGTAAGGCATGAAAATGTCATAGTATAGTAAGGCATAAAAATGTCATAGTATAGTAAGGAATAAAAATGTCATAGTATAGTAAGGCATGAAAAGTCATAAAAATGTCATAGTATAGTAAGTCATAAAAATGTCATAGTAAAATAAAGCATAAAAATGTCATAGTATAGTAAGTCATAAAAATGTCATAGTATAGTAAGGCATGAAAAGTCATAAAAACGTCATAGTATAGTAAGGCATGAAAAGCCATAAAAACGTCATAGTATAGTAAGGCATAAAAATGTCATAGTATAGTAACTCATAAAAATGTCATCATTTAGTAAGTAATAAAAAGTCATAAAAATATCATAGTACAGTAAGGCATGAAAAGTCATAAAAATGTCATAGTATAGTAAGTCATAAAAATGTCATAGTATAATAAGGCATAAAAAGTCACAAAAATGTCACAGTATACTAAGTCATAAATATATCATAGTATAGTAAGGCATTAAAATGTCATAAAAACGTCATAGTATAGTAAGACAGGAAAAGTCATAAAAATGTCATAGTAAAGTAAGTCGTAAAAATGTCATAGCATAGTAAGGCATGAAAAGTCATAAAAACGTCATAGTATAGTAAGGCATGAAAAGTCATAAAAATGTCATAGTATAGTAAGGCATGAAAAGTCATAAAAACGTCATAGTATAGTAAGGCATAAATATGTCATAGTATAGTAAGTCATAAAAATGTCATAGTATAATAAAGCATGAAAAGTCATAAAAATGTCATAGTATAGTAAGGCATGAAAAGTCATAAAAATGTCATAGTATAGTAAGGCATAAAAATGTCATAGTATAATAAGGCATGAAAAGTCATAAAAATGTCATAGTATAGTAAGTCATAAAAATGTCATAGTATAATAAGTCATAAAAATGTCCTAGTATAGTAAGACAGGAAAAGTCATAAAAATGTCATAGTAAAGTAAGTCGTAAAAATGTCATAGTATAGTAA
>NW_019509798.1:0-1636 GCF_002814215.2 Seriola lalandi dorsalis
TGACTTTTTATGTCTTACTATACTATGACTTTTTATGCCTTACTATACTATGACTTTTTATGCCTTACTATAATATGAACTTTTTATGCCTTACTATACTATGACGTTTTATGCCTTACTATACTATGACTTTTTTATGACTTTTTATGCAATACTATACTACGTCATTTTTATGACTTTTTATGCCTTAATATAGTATGACTTTTTAGAACTTACTTTACTATGATGTTTTATACCATACTATACTATGACGTTTTTATGAATTTTTATGCCTTATTATACGATGAAGTTTTTATGACTTTAAATGCCTCACTATACTATTACTTTTTATGTCTTACTATACTATGACTTTTTATGACTTTTTATGACTTACTATACTATAACTTTTTATGCCTTACTATACTATGAACTTTTTATGCCTTACTATACTGTGACTTTTTATGACTTTTTATGCCTTAGTATACTATTACTTTTTATGCCTTACTATACTATGTACTTTTTATGCCTGACTACACTATTTCGTTTTTATGACTTTTCATGCCATACTATGCTATGACTTTTTATGCCTTACTATACTATGTACTTTTTATGACTTTTTATGCCTTACTATACTATGACTTTTTATGCCTTACTATACCATGAACTTTTTATTCCTTATTATACTATGACTTTTTGTGACTTTTTATGCCTTACTATACTGTGACTTTTTATGCCTCACTATACTATGAACTTGTTATGCCTTACTATACTATGATGTTTTTATGACTTTTTATGCATTATTACGCTATTACTTTTTATGCCTTATTATACTATGTTGTTTTTATGACTTTTCATGCCTTACTATATTATGACTTTTTATACCTTTACATACTGTGACTTTTTATGACTTTTTATGCCTTACTATTTATGACTTTTTATCCCTCACTATACTATGACTTTTTATGCCTTACTATACTATGATGTTTTTATGACTTTTATGCCTTACTATACTATGTCGTTTTCATGACTTTTTATGTCTTACTATACTATTACTTTTTATGCCTTACTATACTATGAACTTTTTATGCCTTACTATATTATGTCGTTTTCATGACTTTTTATGCCTTACTATACTATGAACTTTTTATGCCTTACTATATTATGTCGTTTTTATGACTTTTCATGCAATACTATGCTATGACTTTTTAAGCCTTATTATACTATGACGTTTTTAATACTTTTCATGCCTTTCAACACTATTACTTTTTATGCCTTACGATACTATGTCGTTTTTATGACTTTTAATGCCTTACTATACTATGACTTTTTATGCCTTACTATACTATGACTTTTTGAGACTTTTTATGCCTTATTATACTATGACATTTTTATGACTTTTCATCCCTTTCATCACTATTACTTTTTATGTCTTACTATACTATGTCGTTTTTATGACTTTTAATGCCTTACTATAATATAACTTTTTATGCCTTACTATACTATGACTTTTTATGCCTTACTATACTATGACTTTTTATGCCTTACTATACTATGAACATTTTATACCTTACTATATTATGAATTTTCATGACTTTTTGTGCCTTACTATACTTTGTCGTTTTTATAATTTTTTATGCCTTACTATACTATATCTTTT
>NW_019509800.1:0-746 GCF_002814215.2 Seriola lalandi dorsalis
TACTATACTATGACTTTTTTTTGCCTTACTATACTATGACTTTTTTTAAACTTTTTTTGCCTTACTATACTATGACTATTTTTTTGACTTTTTATGCCTTATTATACTATGACTATTTATGCCTTACTATACTATGACGTTTTTATGACTTTTTTTGCCTTACTATACTATAATTTATTTTTGACTTTTTATGCCTTACTATACTATTACGTTTTTATGCCTTATTATACTATGACTTTTTTATGACTCTTTATGCCTTACTATACTATAACTTATTTTTGACTTTTTATGCCTTACTATACTACGACGTTTTTATGACTTTTTATGCCTTACTATACTACGACGTTTTTATGACTTTTTATGCCTTACTATACTATGACGTTTTTATGACTTTTTTTTGCCTTACTATACTATGACGTTTTTATGACTTGTTTTGCCTGACAATACTATGACTTTTTGTTTTAGTTTTTATGCCTTTCTATACTATTAGCTTTTTTGCCTTACTATACTATGACGTTTTTATGACTTGTTTTGCCTGACAATACTATGACTTTTTGTTTTAGTTTTTATGCCTTTCTATACTATTAGCTTTTATGCCTTACTATACTATAACGTTTTTATGACTTTTTATGCCTGACAATACTATGACGTTTTTTTTGTCTCACTATACTATGATATTTTTTTGACTCATTATGCCTGACATTTCTTTGACTTTTTATTCTGTAATATACTATGACGTTTTTTTT
>NW_019509801.1:0-1101 GCF_002814215.2 Seriola lalandi dorsalis
ACAGTATAGTAAGGCATAAAAATGCCAAAAAAATACATATTATAGTAGAGCATAAAAATGGCAAAAAACGTCATAGTATAGTATGGCATAAAATTTCAAAAAACGTCATAGTATTATAAGGCAGAAAAATGGCATAAAACGTCATAGTATAGTCAGGCACAAAACGTCACAGTATAGTAAGGCATAAAAATGCCAAAAAAATACACATTATAGTAGAGAATAAAAATGGCTAAAAACGTCATAGTATAGTATGGCATAAAATTTCAAAAAACGTCATTGCATAAAAAGGCATAAAAATGGCAAAAAGCGTCATAGTATAGTCAGGCACAAAACGTCACAGTATAGTAAGGCATAAAAATGCCAAAAAAATACACATTATAGTAGAGCATAAAAATGGCAAAAAACGTCATAGTGTAGTATGGCATGAAATTTCAAAAAACGTCATAGCATAATAAGGCATAAAAATGGCAAAAAACGTCATAGTATAGTCAGGCACAAAACGTCACAGTATAGTAAGGCATAAAAATGCCAAAAAAATACATATTATAGTAGAGTATAAAAATGGCAACAAACGTCATAGTATAGTCAGGCACAAAACGTCACAGTATAGTAAGGCATAAAAATGCCAAAAAAATACATATTATAGTAGAGTATAAAAATGGCAAAAAACGTCAGAGTACAGTCAGGCACAAAACGTCAAAAAACATCACAGTATCATAAGGTATAAAAATGGCAAAAAACATCATAGTATAGTAAGGCAAAAAATATATCAAAAAGGACCATAGGACAGTAAAGCCCCAAACCAGGGATTGAACCCAGGACCTTGCCAGTGTGAGGCAGCAGTCCTGACCATTGTACAACAATACTTCTGCATCACAATGACGTTTTTTGAAATTTATGCCATACTATACTATGACGTTTTTTACCATTTTTATGCTCTACTAGAATATGACCTTTTTTGGCATTTTTATGCCTTACCATACTGTGACGTTTTTATGACCTTTCATGCCTTAATATGCCTTTATTATGTTTTTGTGACTTTTTATGCCTTACTATACTGTGACGTTTTGTGCCTGACTATACTATGACGTTTTTTGCCAT
>NW_019509803.1:0-719 GCF_002814215.2 Seriola lalandi dorsalis
CAAAACAACCTCAAAGAGTCGGAAAACAGCCTCAAAGAGACACAAAACAACTTCAAAGAGTCACAAAACAACCTCAAAGAGACACAAAACAACCACAAAGAGACACAAAAAACCTCAATGAGACACAAAACAACCTCAAAGACTCATAAAACAAGCTCAAAGAGACACAAAACAACCTCAAAGAGACACAAAAAACCTCAAAGAGACACAAAACAACCTCAAAGACTCACAAACAAGCTCAAAGAGGCACAAAACAACCTCAAAGACTCACAAACAAGCTCAAAGAGACACAAAACAACCTTAAAGAGACACAAAACAACCTCAAAGACTCACAAAACAACCTCAAAGAGACACAAAACAACCTCAAAGACTCATAAAACAAGCTCAAAGAGACACAAAACAACCTCAAAGAGACACAAAAAACCTCAAAGAGACACAAAACAACCTCAAAGACTCACAAACAACCTCAAAGAGATACAAAACAACCTCAAAGACTCACAAACAAGCTCAAAGAGACACAAAACAACCTCAAAGACTCACAAAACAACCTCAAAGAGACACAAAACAACCTCAAAGAGCCACAAAACAACAACCTCAAAGAGACACAAAACAGGACTGGTGTTGTCTCAGCTCCATCAACACCAATCTTCACAATAAGACTTCCTCAGGAAGGATTCATACATAGTTTATAATGAGGTTATTAATTTGGTCATTTACAC
>NW_019509804.1:0-875 GCF_002814215.2 Seriola lalandi dorsalis
TATAGTAAGGCATGAAAAGTCATAAAAACGTCATAGTATAGTAAGGCATAAAAAGGCAAAAAAATGACATGGTATAGTCAGGCATAAAAAGTCATAAAAACGACATAGTATAGTAAGGCATGAAAAGTCAAAAAAATACATAGTATAGTAAGGCATAAAAAGTAAAAAAAAGTCATAGTATAGTAAGGCATGAAAAGTCATAAAAATGTCATAGTATAGTTAGGCATGAAAAGTCATAAAAACGTCATAGTATAGTAAGGCATAAAAACGCAAAAAAATGACATGGTATAGTCAGGCATAAAAAGTCATAAAAACGACATAGTATAGTAAGGCATAAAAAGTCATAGTATAGTAAGGCATGAAAAGTAAAAAAATGACATAGTATAGTAAGGCATAAAAAGTTAAAAAAAGTCATAGTATAGTAAGGCATGAAAAGTCATAAAAATGTCATAGTATAGTAAGGCATGAAAATTCATAGTATAATAAGGCATAAAAAGTCATAAAAACATTATAGTATAGTAAGGCATAAAAAGTCATAAAAACGACATAGTATAGTAAGGCATAAAAAGTCACAGTATAGTAAGGCATAAAAAGTCATAGTGTAGTAAGGCATAAGAAGTCATAAAAACGACATAGTATACTAAGGCATAAAAACTAAAAAAAAAAGACATAGTATAGTCAGGCATAAAAAGTCGTAAAAACATCATAGTATAATAAGGCATAAAAAGTCATAAAAACGACATAGTATAGGAAGGCATAAAAATTCATATTATAGTAAGGCATAAAAAGTCATAAATACGACATAGTATAGTAAGGCATAAAAACGTCATAGTATAGTAAGGCATAAAAAGTCATAAAAACGTCATAGTATAGTA
>NW_019509805.1:0-605 GCF_002814215.2 Seriola lalandi dorsalis
GAGAACATGTTCCACACTGAGAAAACATCACGTTCCACACAGAGAACATGTTCCACACTGAGAAAACATCACGTTCCACACAGAGAACATGTTCCACACTGAAAACATCATGTTCCACACTGAAAACATCATGTTCCACACTGAAAACATCATGTTCCACACTGAGAACATCACATTCCACACTGAGAACATCACGTTCCACACAGAGAACATGTTCCACACTGAAAACATCACGTTCCACACAGAGAACATGTTCCACACTGAAAACATCATGTTCCACACTGAAAACATCATGTTCCACACTGAAAACATCACGTTCCACACTGAGAACATCACGTTCCACACTGAGAACATGTTCCACACTGAAAACATCATGTTCCACACTGAAAACATCACGTTCCACACTGAGAACATCACGTTCCACACTGAGAACATGTTCCACACTGAAAACACCATGTTCCACACTGAGAACATCATGTTCCACACAGAGAACATCACGTTCCACACAGAGAACATCACGTTCCACACAGAGAACATCACGTTCCACACAGAGAACATGTTCCACACTGAAAACACCATGTTCCACACTGAAAACACCATGTTCC
>NW_019509806.1:0-785 GCF_002814215.2 Seriola lalandi dorsalis
GGCATAAAAATGCCAAAAAACGTCATAGTATAGGATGACATAAAATGTCAAAAAAACGTCATAGTATAGTATGGCATAAAATGTCATAAAACAACATAGCATTTTAAGTCATAAAAGGTCATAAAAAGGTGATAGTATGGAAAGGTATAAAACAAAATGGTATTGTAAGGCATAAAAATGTCAAAAAATGTCACAGTGTATTATGGCACAACATTTAAAAAAAATAGTCATAGTATAGTATGGCATAAAATGTCAAAAAAACAACATAGCATTTTAAGTCATAAAAAGTCATAAAAAGGTGAGAGTATGGCAAGGTGTAAAACAAGATAGTATTGTAATGCATAAAAATGCAAAAAAAAGTCACAGTGTATTATGGCACAAAATGTAAAAAAAAACGTCATAGTATAGTATGGCATAAAATGTCAAAAAAACAACATAGCATTTTAAGTCATAAAAAGTCATAAAAAGGTGAGAGTATGGCAAGGTATAAAACAAAATAGTATTGTAATGCATAAAAATGCAAAAAAAAAAAAAAGTCATGGTATAGTATGGCATAAAATATCAAAAAAACAACATAGCATTTTAAGTCATAAAAAGGTGATAGTATGGCAAGGTATAAAACAACATAGTATTATGAGGCATAAAAATGCCAAAAAACATCACAGTATAGTATGGCATAAAATGTCAAAAAACGTCATAGTATAGTATGGCATAAAATGTCAAAAAAATAACATAGCATTTTAAGTCATAAAAAGTCATAAAAAGGTGAGAGTATGGCAAGGTGT
>NW_019509807.1:0-1174 GCF_002814215.2 Seriola lalandi dorsalis
ATAGTATAGTATGTCAAAAAACGTCATAAAATAGTAAGGCATAAAAACGTCATAGTATAGTATGTCAAAAAACGTCATAAAATAGTAAGGCATTAAAATGTGAAAAAAAAAGTCATAGTATAGTAAGGCATTAAAATGTGAAAAAAACGTCATAGTATAGTATGTCAAAAAACGTCATAAAATAGTAAGGCATAAAAACGTCATAGTAAAGTATGTCAAGAAATGTCATAAAATAGTAAGAAATAAAAATGTGAAAAAAACATCATAGTATAGTATGTCAAAAACGTCATAGTATAGTGTGCAAAAAAAGTAAAAAAAAAACGTCATAGTATAGTATGTCAAAAAACGTCATAGTATAGTAAGGCTTAAAAAAGTCAAAAAAAAGTCATAGTATAGTAAGGTATTAAAATGTGAAAAAAACATCATAGTATAGTATGTCAAAAAACATCATAGTATAGTGTGCAAAAAAAGTAAAAAAAAAACGTCATCGTATAGTATGTCAAAAAACGTCATAGTATAGTAAGGCTTAAAAAAGTAAAAAAAAAAGTCATAGTATAGTATGTCAAAAAACGTCATAAAATAGTAAGGCATAAAAACGTCATAGTATAGTAAGTCAAAAAATGCCAAAACACCTCATAAAATAGTAATGCATTAAAATGTGAAAAAAACGTCATAGTATAGTAAGGCATTAAAATGTGAAAAAAACGTCACAGTATAGTAAGGCATTAAAATGTGAAAAAAAACGTCATAGTACAGTATGTCAAAAAACGTCATAAAAACGTCATAGTATAGTATGTAAAAAAAAAAGTCATAGTATAGTAAGGCATTAAAATGTGAAAAAAACGTCATAGTACAGTATGTCAAAAAACGTCATAGTACAGTATGTCAAAAAACGTCATAGTATAGTATGTCAAAAAACGTCATAAAATAGTAAGGCATAAAAACGTCATAGTATAGTATGTCAAAAAAGTCATAAAATAGTAAGGCATAAAAACGTCATAGTATAGTATGTCAAGAAATGTCATAAAATAGTAAGAAATAAAAATGTGAAAAAAACATCATAGTATAGTATGTCAAAAACGTCATAGTATAGTAAGGCTTAAAAGTTTAAAAAAAAGACATACCATAGTATGTCAAAAAACGTCATAGTATAGTAAGGCATAAAAACGTCATA
>NW_019509808.1:0-654 GCF_002814215.2 Seriola lalandi dorsalis
TATAGTAAGGCATAAAATGTCATATTATAGTAAGGCATAAAAATGTAAAAAAAATGTCATAGTATAGTTAGGCCTAAATTTGTCAAAAAACGTCAAAAAATAAATTTTATAGTAATGCATAAAATGTCATATTATAGTAAGGCATAAAATGTCATATTATAGTAAGGCATAAATTTGTCAAAAAACGTCATAGTATAGTTAGGCATAAATTTGTCAAAAAACGTCATAGTATACTAAAGTATAAAAAGGTCAAAAAATGTCATAGTATAGTAATCCATAAATCTTTCAAAAAACGTCATAGTACAATAAAACATAAATTTGTCAAAAAACGTCATAGTAAGGCATAAAATGTCATATTATAGTAAGGCATAAAAATGTCAAAAAATGTCATAGTATAGTAATCCATAAATTTGTCAAAAAACGCCATAGTACAATAAGACATAAAAATGTCAAAAAACGTCATAATATAGTAAGGCATAAAATGTCATATTATAGTAAGGCATAAAACGTCAAAAAACGTCATAGTATAGTAAGGCATAAATTTGTCAAAAAACGTCATAGTATACTAAGGCATAAAAATTTCAAAAAACGTCAAAGTATAGTAAGGCATAAAATGTCATAGAATAGTGAAGTATAAAATGTGAAAAAATGTCA
>NW_019509809.1:0-562 GCF_002814215.2 Seriola lalandi dorsalis
ATAAAAACGTCATAAAACGTCGTATTATAGTAAGGCATAAAACGTCATAGTATAGTAAGGCATAAAACGTCATAGTATAGTAAGGCATAAAAACGTCATAAAACGTCGTATTATAGTAAGGCATAAAACGTCATAGTATAGTAAGGCATAAAAATGTCATAAAACGTCATATTTTAGTAAGGCATAAAACGTCATAGTATAGCAAGGCATAAAAAAGTCAAAAAACGTCATAGTATAGTAAGGCATAAAAACATCATAGTATAGTAAGGCATAAAAACGTCAAAAAACGTCATAGTATAGTAATGCATAAAAACATCATAAAACGTCATAGTATAGTAAGGCATTAAAACGTCATAGTATAGCAAGGCATAAAAACGTCAAAAAACGTCATAGTATAGTAAGGCATTTAAACGTCAAAAAATATCATACTATAGTAAGGAATAAATCGTCATAGTATAGTAAGGCATAAAAACATCATAGTATAGTAAGGCATAAAAACGTCAAAAAACGTCATAGTATAGTAAGGCATAAAAACGTCATAAAATGTCATAGTATAGTAAGG
>NW_019509810.1:0-818 GCF_002814215.2 Seriola lalandi dorsalis
TTTTTATGCCTTACTATACTATGACCTTTTTATGCCTTACTATACTATGACTTTTTTTGAAGTTTTAATGCCTTACTATACTATGACGTTTTTTCACCTTTTTATTCCTTATTATACTATGATATTTTTTTCACCTTTTAATGCCTTACTATACTATGACCTTTTTATGCCTTACTATACTATGACGTTTTTTGACGTTTTTATGCCTTACTATACTATGACGTTTTTCACCTTTTTATGCCTTACTATACTATGATATTTTTTTCACCTTTTTATGCCTTACCATACTATGATATTCTTTTCACCTTTTTATGCCTTATTATACTATGATATTTTTTTCACCTTTTTATGCCTTACGTTTTTTCACCTTTTAATGCCTTACTATACTATGACGTTTTTTTTTAAGCTTTTTATGCCTTATTATACTATGATACTTTTTTTCACCTTTTTATGACTTACTATACTATGACGTTTTTTTTTTACCTTTTTATGCCTTACTATTCTATGATGTTTTTTGGGGTTTTCATGCCTTACTATACTATGATGTTTTTTTGACGTTTTCATGCCTTACTATATTATGATAATTTGTGACCTTTTTATGCCTTATTATACTATGATATTTTTTTCACCTTTTTATGCCTTACTATATTATGATGTTTTGTGACGTTTTTATGCCTACTATACTATGACATTTTTTTCACATTTTCATGCCTTACTATACTATGATGTTTTGTGACGTTTTTATGCCTACTATACTATGACATTTTTTTCACATTTTCATGCCTTACTATACTATGACGTTTTTATGCCTTACTATA
>NW_019509811.1:0-1081 GCF_002814215.2 Seriola lalandi dorsalis
GACGTTTTTATCACTTTTTATGCCTTACTATACTACGACGTTTTTATCACTTTTTATGCCTTACTATAATATGCTTTCATGCCTTACTGTACTATGACGTTTTCATTACTTTTTATGCCTTACTATACTATGACGTTTTCATCACATTTTATGCCTTACTATAATATGCTTTCATGCCTTACTATACTATGACGTTTTTATCACTTTTTATGCCTTACTATACTATGACGTTTTTATCACTTTTTATGCCTTACTATACTATGACGTTTTTATCACTTTTTATGCCTTACTATACTACGACGTTTTTATCACTTTTTATGCCTTACTATAATATGCTTTCATGCCTTACTGTACTATGACGTTTTCATTACTTTTTATGCCTTACTATACTATGACATTTTTATCACTTTTTATGCCCTACTATACTCTTACATTTTCATCACTTTTTATGCCTTACTATATTATGACGTTTTTATCACTTTTTATGTCTTACTATACTATGACGTTTTTATGCCTTACTGTACTATGACGTTTTTATCACTTTTTATGCCTTACTATACTATGACATTTTCATCACTTTTTATGCCTCACTATACTATGACATTTTCATGCCTTGCTATACTATGACGTTTTTATCACTTTTTATGCCTTATTATACTATGACATTTTTATCACTTTTTATGCCCTATTATACTATGATGTTTTTATGCCTTATTATACTATGATATTTTTACCACTGTTTATGCCTTACTAAACTATGACATTTTTATCACTTTTTATGCCTTACTATACTATGACATTTTCATGCCCTACTATACTATGACATTTTCATGCCTTACTATACTATGACATTTTTACCACTTTTTATGCCTCACTATACTATGACGTTTTTATCACTTTTTATACCTTATTATACTATGACATTTTCATGCCTTACTATACTATGACATTTTCATCACTTTTTATGCCTTACTATACTATGACGTTTTTATCACTTTTTATGCCTTACTATACTATGACATTTTTACCACTTTACATGACGTTGTTATCACTTTTTATGCCCTACTATACTATGACGTTT
>NW_019509812.1:0-1348 GCF_002814215.2 Seriola lalandi dorsalis
CATAAAAACGTCATAGTATGGTCAGGCATCAAACGAGATAGTATACTAAGACTTAAAAATGCACCAAAAAAAAAGTTGGTATAGTATGGCCGAAAATTGCTAAAATACATCATAGTACAGTATGGCATAAAACGTCAAAAAAACATCATAGTATATTAAGGCATAAAACCTCATAAAAACGTCATAGTATGGTCAGGCATCAAACGAGATAGTATACTAAGACTTAAAAATGCACCAAAAAAAAAGTTGGTATAGTATGGCCGAAAATTGCTAAAATACATCATAGTACAGTATGGCATAAAACGTCAAAAAAACATCATAGTATATTAAGGCATAAAACCTCATAAAAACATCTCAGTATGGTCAGACATCAAACAAGTTGGTACAGAAAGGCATAAAAATGCCAAAACAAATGTTGGTATAGTATGGCCGAAAATTGCTAAAATACGTCATAGTATAGTAAGGCATAAAAAGTCATAAAAACGACATAGTATAGTAAGGCACAAAAAGTCATAGTATAGTAAGGCACAAAAAGTCATAGTACAGAAAGGCATAAAAATGCCAAAACAAATGTTGGTATAGTATGGCCGAAAATTGCTAAAATACGTCATAGTATAGTATGGCATAAAATGTCAAAAAAACGTCATAGTATATTAAGGCATAAAAGGTCATAAAAACGTCTTAGTATGGTCAGGCATCAAACAAGAGAGTACAGAAAGGCATAAAAATGCCATAAAACATCTAAGTATTGTATAGCTGAAAAATGCTAAAAAATGTCATAGTATAGTATGGCATAAAACGTCAAAAAAACATCATAGTATATTAAGGCATAAAAGGTCATAAAAACGTCATAGTATGGTCAGGCATCAAACGAGATAGTATAATAAGGCTTAAAAATGCCAAAAAGGATATAAGTATTTTATGGCTGAAAAATGCTAAAAAATGTCATAGTATAGTATGACATAAACCGTCAAAAAAACATCATAGTATATTAAGGCACAAAAGGTCATAAAAACGTCATAGTATGGTCAGGCATCAAACGAGATAGTATACTAAGACTTAAAAATGCACCAAAAAAAAAGTTGGTATAGTATGGCCGAAAATTGCTAAAATACATCATAGTACAGTATGGCATAAAACGTCAAAAAAACATCATAGTATATTAAGGCATAAAACCTCATAAAAACATCTCAGTATGGTCAGACATCAAACAAGTTGGTACAGAAAGGCATAAAAATGCCAAAACAAATGTTGGTATAGTATGGCCGAAAATTGCTAAAATACGTCATAGTATAGTATGGCATAAAATGTCAAAAAAACGTCATAGTATATTAAGGCATAAAAGGTC
>NW_019509813.1:0-766 GCF_002814215.2 Seriola lalandi dorsalis
CTGACTGACCTGATCCCCAAACGTGAGGCCAGACCTGCGGCGTTGTCCAGGCGTGGGCCACACACCTCCACCACACGGCCCAGCGTGAGGATCTGGGCCTCACACAGTTTCTGATGCAGGCTCGGCCCAGCTTCACACCGGAGACGAGTCCCGTGAACCACTGGCTCTTTAAGAAGCCAGAACAAAGAGACACCGGCCTTTGGTCTCTCCTTACAGAACAACCCCCAGACTCTGAAAAGTCCTTTATAAAAACATGGCAGGTTATCCAACTTACATCCATTAAGATCCATTAAAAACAGCGACTCAGCCGGACCCAGCCCACCACACCGCTCCAGTATGGCTCGAGCTACAGGTCTCCAAAGCAGGTCAGCGGGTCCAGTCAGGAATCTCTGGATGAACTGGAGTCTGAAAGCAGCCCCTCTGCTCGCCAGGTGGACCAGACCCTGTCCCCCTTCCTCCTTGGGCAGAAAGAGGACACTCTGTGGGACCCAGTGTAGACGGTCCCAAAAGAAATCCACCATGACTGCCTGCACTCTGGACAGCAGGTTTCCAGGAGGGTCCGTGAGCGCCAGCCGGTGCCACAACATAGAAGACACAAGGTTGTTGATGATCAGGATCTGACCTTTAAAAGACAGTTTTGGTAAAATCCACTGCCATTTTTTAAGTCGGCCTTCAACCCTTTCCAGAAGATTCTCCCAGTTTTTGGAAGAGAGGGCTTCATCTCCGAGGTAAACCCCGAGATATTTAAGTCCTCCTCTCTTCCACA
>NW_019509814.1:0-2422 GCF_002814215.2 Seriola lalandi dorsalis
GACGTTTTTTTAAACGTTTTTATGCCTTACTATACTATGACTTTTTTTTTGTTTTTATGCCTTACTATACTATGACTTTTTTTTTTACGTTTTTATGCCTTACTATACTATGACTTTTTTTTTTAACGTTTTTATGCCTTACTATACTATGACGTTTTTTTAAACGTTTTTATGCCTTACTATACTATGACATTTTTTTAAACGTTTTTATGCCTTACTATATTATGACTTTTTTTTTTACGTTTTTATGCCTTACTATACTATGACGTTTTTTTAAACGTTTTTATGCCTTACTATACTATGACGGTTTTTTTTTACGTTTTTATGCCTTACTACACTATGACATTTTTTTTTTACGTTTTTATGCCTTACTATACTATGACTTTTTTTTGTTACGTTTTTATGCCTTACTATAGTATGACTTTTTTTTTTTACGTTTTTATGCCTTACTATACTATGACGTTTTTTTAAACGTTTTTATGCCTTACTATACTATGACATTTTTTTTAACGTTTTTATGCCTTACTATACTATGACTTTTTTTTTTACGTTTTTATGCCTTACTATACTATGACTTTTTTTTTTACGTTTTTATGCCTTACTATACTATGACGTTTTTTTTTACGTTTTTATGCCTTACTATACTATGACGTTTTTTTTTACGTTTTTATGCCTTACTATACTATGACGGTTTTTTTTTACGTTTTTATGCCTTACTACACTATGACATTTTTTAAACGTTTTTATGCCTTACTACACTATGACATTTTTTTTTACGTTTTCATGCCTTACTATACTATGACGTTGTTTTAACGTTTTTATGCCTTACTATACTATGACGTTTTTTTTTTACGTTTTTATGCCTTACTACACTATGACATTTTTTTAAACGTTTTTATGCCTTACTACACTATGACATTTTTTTTTACGTTTTCATGCCTTACTATACTATGACTTTTTTTTTTACGTTTTTATGCCTTACTATACTATGACGTTTTTTTAAACGTTTTTATGCCTTACTATACTATGACTTTTTTTTTGTTTTTATGCCTTACTATACTATAATATGACATTTTTTTTTACGTTTTTATGTCTTACTATACTATGACTTTTTTTTTTACGTTTTTATGCCTTACTATACTATGACGTTTTTTTAAACGTTTTTATGCCTTACTATACTATGACATTTTTATGCCTTACTATATTATGACTTTTTTTTTTACGTTTTTATGCCTTACTATACTATGACATTTTTTTAAACATTTTTATGCCTTACTACACTATGACGTTTTTTTTTTACGTTTTTATGCCTTACTATAATATGACATTTTTTTTTTACGTTTTTATGCCTTACTATACTATGACTTTTTTTTGTTACGTTTTTATGCCTTACTATACTATGACTTTTTTTTTTTTACGTTTTTATGCCTTACTATACTATTACTTTTTTTTTTACGTTTTTATGCCTTACTACACTATGACGTTTTTTTTAACGTTTTTATGCCTTACTATACTATGACGTTTTTTTTTTACGTTTTTATGCCTTACCACACTATGACGTTTTTTTTTTAACGTTTTTATGCCTTACTATACTATGACGTTTTTTTGACATTTTTTTGCCTTAATCTACTATGACGTTCTTCGCCGTTTTTATGCCTTACTATAGTATGCCATTTTTTTTACCTTACTATACTGTGATGTTTTGATGCCTTAATATACTTTGACATTTTTATGCCTTACTATACTATGATGTTTTTTTGACTTTTTGATGCCTTACTATACAATGATGTTTTTTTGACATTTTTATGCCTTACTATACTATGATGTTTTTTGGCTGAGGTTCCACACACATGAGACTATCTAATCCTGTCACTCTACATACACAAGTAACATCAGAATGCCTCACACTTGAAAAAGTTTTCTCATGGCTCTGTGCTGTGCTTCCAGGTACGCCATCTCCATGGCGAGGAAGATAGGCGCCCGGGTATACGCTCTGCCCGAGGACCTGGTGGAGGTCAAACCCAAGATGGTGATGACGGTGTTCGCCTGCCTGATGGCGCGCGGCATGAAGAGAGCCTAAAGACCAAGACGACACCCCGTCAGTAAACTGGACGAACATGAACCTGCAGACCGGCTTTGGGGGGGGGTCAGTTGTATTCTTGTGACTTAACAGTTCAGAGAGAAAAAACTGTCACAGTCTCATAACCTGAAATATTGGACAGACAAGGTTCAGATAATGTGAACACATTTCAAAACAGTGGGGTGACAGAAACAAAGTAATTATATTATATTGAGACATCCACTGCAGACTGTTATATTTCTCTGTTTTAAACTCAGGATCAGCTTCAGTTAAACATCATCATCATTAATAATAAAGTACATAATCACATCTGCAGGCTTCCCACTCTCTGCTGCACTGTTG
>NW_019509815.1:0-1698 GCF_002814215.2 Seriola lalandi dorsalis
AATGCATAAAAGGTCATAAAATCGTCATAGTATGGTCAGGCATGAGATGAAATAATATAATTAGCCATAAAAATGCCAAAATAGATCTTAGTATAGTATGGCAGAAAATGTCGAAAATACATCATAGTATATTAAGGCTTCAAAGTTCATAAAAATGTTATAGTATGGTCAGGCATGATCCGAAATAATATAATGAGGCATAAAAATGTCAAAAAACGTCCTAATATATTATGGCATGAAATGTCAAAAAACGACATAGTATAGTATGGCAGAAAATGTCAAAAATACACCATAGTATATTAAGGCATAAAAGGTCATGAGATCATCGCAGTATGGTCTGGCATGAGACGAAATACTATAATTAGCCATAAAAATGCCAAAATAGATCTTAGTATAGTATGGCAGAAAAATGACAAAAAACGACATAGGTATGGCATAAAATGTCAAAAATACATCATGGTATATTAAGGCATGAAAGTTCATAAAAATGTTATAGTATGGTCAGGCATGATGCGAAATAATATAATGAGGCAGAAAAATGTAAAAAAAACATCATAGTATAGTATGGCAGAAAATGTCAAAAATACATCAAAGTATATTAAGGCATAAAAGGTCATAAGATCATCGCAGTATGGTCTGGCATGAGACAAAATAATATAATTAGCCATAAAAATGCCAAAATAGATCTTAGTATAGTATGGCAGAAAAATGACAAATTACGACATAGTATAGTATGGCATAAAATGTCAAAAATGCATCATTGTATATTAAGGCATGAAAGTTCATAAAAATGTTATAGTATGGTCAGGCATTAGACGAAATACTATAAGTAGCCATAAAAATGCCAAAAAAGATCTTAGTCTAGTATTGCAGAAAAATGTAAAAAAAAACGGGGTGTCGTGTGGCATAGTGGTCTAAGCAGGCGCCCCATGCGTAGAGGTTACAGTTCTCGCTGCAGTTGGCCCTGGTTCGAATCCCACATCGGACAGCCTAATAAAGGCATAAAAGCCCCAAAAATATACTGAAAAAAGAAAATGTCAAAAATACATCATAGTATTTAATGCTTCAAAGTTCATAAAAACATTATACTATGGTCTGGCATGAGACGAAATACTATAATTAGCAATAAAAATGCCAAAAAAGATCATAGGGTAGTATGGCAGAAAATGTCAAAAATACATCATGGTATATTAAGTCATGAAAGTTCATAAAAATGTTATAGTATGGTCAGGCATGATCCGAAATAGTATAATGACGCATAAAAATGTCAAAAAACTTCATAATATATTACGGCATTAAATGTCAAAAATACATCATAGTATATTAAGGCATAAAAGGTCATAAAATCGTCATAGTATGGTCAGGCATGAGACGAAATACTATGATTAGGCATAAAAATGCCAAAAAAGATCTTAGGGTAGTATGGCATAAAATGTCAAAAATACATCATAGTATATTAAGGCATGAAAGTTCATAAAAATGCTTTAGTATGGTCAGGCACGATCCGAAATAATATTATGAGGCATAAAAATGTCAAAAAACGTCCTAATATATTATGGCATGAAATGTCAAAAAACGACATAGTATAGTATGGCAGAAAATGTCAAAAATACACCATAGTATATTAAGGCATAAAAGGTCATGAGATCATCGCAGTATGGTCTGGAATGAGACGAAATAATATAATTAGCCATAAAA
>NW_019509816.1:0-1664 GCF_002814215.2 Seriola lalandi dorsalis
TCATAAGTCTGTATTTAAAATATTAAAAAGTGTAATCAGTTTTGAGTTCCAGGGGTAAGAGTGAGGAAAGGCTGTCTGGGAGATTTTGCGATCAAGCACTTTTTGAATCCCCCACAGAAGCATCTGCTGTAATTGAGCCAAAAACCCTAAGAGGTTTGATCATGTTTCCCAGTCTTGGCAGCTTGAGCATATAAGACATTATAAATAAGTTTAATGTTTGCAAATTTAATTACATCATACGTTAAAATATTCAATTTCTTTCAGATGTTGAAGTGTAACTGGCTCCAAGTCCAGAATTTTTATTGCCTACTTGTGTATGAAGACGTTTGATATTCTTGAGAGCATGAAATTCTGCAGTGACTCGATTGTGAAAAGATCACTGAATGAATAAAAGCAAGGAATTGTAAACAGCTTTTAATAATTGTAACTGTATATATATGCTTTTGCTGCTCTGGTCACCACATCTACTGCACATTGCAGGTCACATTAGGTTACATTAAGACCAGTGGAAAATACACTGTACAAAAGGTCAGTAGCAGCATACAGAAGCTGAAGGGAAGCTGCTAATTGAATAAATGATTATTATGCGCACAATTCAAGAACATGGAAGCAGGAAGAACAGAAAGAGGCTCAGCAGCCGCTCAGTTGCAATGAATTTTATTGCCGCTTCTAAAACCTTGTTATTAGCGGTTCATTTGACTTTTAGACTGATTGATTGTAGGCACAGTTTTCCTATCAGTGGGTCAGTTTATTGTATGTTCAAACAGGTGTGCTGAAACTAAAGCTAACTTATATTATATTAAATATATTATAATATATTTCCTCACATTCATGCCTTGAAGAAACTTGATATGATTTCACACACCCCTAAAGTGGACCATACCATTTCTTAACCATAACTACCTGCTTCACTCCCACCAGTGGCTAGCATCTCTGCTCCTGTGTGTCGCACAAGCAAATTGAGACACTGTAGGTTAATAGCAGTAGCTAACACACTCCTAAAGTTTACTTTCTTACCTTCAGAGTTTTTGACTTAGATTGTGTCAAGTATCTACGGATGGACGCTAATGTTAACAAGTTGCTTTAAGTTACAGTTAAGTTAACTAATGTTAGCTAGTTGCTAACTTTAACCTTAAATTACAGTTTAGCTAACTAATGTGAGCTAGTTTCTAACTTTTGCTTTAAGTTACAGTTTAGCTAACTAATGTGAGCTAGTTTCTAACTTTAACCTTAAATTACAGTTTAACCAACTAATTTTAGCTAGTTTCTAACTTTAACTTTAAGTTACAGTTTAGCTAACTAATGTTAGCTCGTTTCTAACTTTAGCCTTAAGTTACAGTTTAGCTAACTAATGTTAGCTAGTTTCTAAGTTTAACCCTAAGTTACAGTTTAGCTAACTAATGTGAGCTAGTTTCTAACTTTAACCTTAGGTTACAGTTAGCTGGTTGATAGCACGCCTTTTCACTTTCAATTTTAGCTTGTAATTTCATGACCAATATAAAATGTCATACAATCTAATGTTAACAAACACAGGTGCTCAGTCATGAGCAGTGAGACAATGGAGGATCAGTTGTTGTAGAGATACTTTTAATATTAATACAGAGTTTAATGTTAATAGTTACTTTTGTGTGTCTGTGATTCACTGAAGCAAGCGCCTTTCAACC
>NW_019509817.1:0-1238 GCF_002814215.2 Seriola lalandi dorsalis
TGTGTGTCTGTGAATTTCAGGAATGGTTATATAACTGTTCTGTAAGGTAGAGTTGGAGGGAGGCGAGGGACAAACAAACGGGGGGAAGATTCAGTGATGGAGCGAAAGTTTAATTCAAACCTGTGACATCTCTTCTCTGATTGGCTGAGAATCACTCAGCTGGTGTCCAGGCTGATGAAAGCTCATTCCTGGAAACACACAAACGTTGTTCAGAGGAAATTGTGTTTTATTATTTATTATTTATTATAGTTTAGTTATTGAAATAAACGGAGGATGAAGTTAAACATGAGAGTAAAGCTGAAGGCTGAACAGAGGAACGACGTCACAAACTCTCATCACATCTTCAGCTTGAGCAGCAACTTTACATGAAAGCCACAGAGGAATGTTTGTTTGTTTGTTTGTTTGTTTTATTTCTATATCCTAAATCATAAATCACAATTTGCCTGAAGTTGCTTTATAATCAAATGAAGGCGACTGATTTGACTGAAGACTATTATTTATATTATCCATTATTTCACTGGATAAGTGAAGGTTTCGTCCTGCTGGTGGCGCCACAGCAGCTGTCGCTATGACAACCTCTGTGCACCATTGTTATGATTATCACATTTCATGTCAATTCATCCAGTAGTTGTGGGGAAATTTCTCTTAAAGAAAAGGAAAATGTCTCTTTGCTGTGGCTCCGGAGGGGAGCTGAGGGGATCACCACAGACCTGGACCTGGACCGGCTCGTCCCGGTGCAGACGGAACATTTCAAAAAGAAAATCAGAGGATGAAGATCTTCTGATATGTTTGTGATTTACTTCACTTCATTTACTCATTTCTTTTCTTGGCCAGTAATTAATTCAATGTCACAGTGATTGCAAATTAATCACACACACACAGACACACACACACACAGACACACGAACACACCTGACACACACACACACGCACACACGCGCACACACAAAGCAGTCAGAACAAGAAGTTTGTTTTCACATAGACGGACTGACGCTGCGTTTTTACGCAAGTTGTATTTTTTATAACTGACAGTGAACTCATCACCAGCCTCCGTGCTCCAGAGTGTCAGAGAGGGGTGTGTGTGTGTGTGTGTGTGTATGTGTGTGTGTGTGTGTGTGTGTGTGTGTGTGTGTTCACACGTTCTCATAGTGTGGAAAACTGAAGTACGGCAGTCATTCAGTGAACATATCTTGTCTGCATTTCTGTGTGTGTGTGTGTGTGTGTGTGTGTGTGTGTGT
>NW_019509818.1:0-2470 GCF_002814215.2 Seriola lalandi dorsalis
CCCCACATTTGGCCCGGCCCCCTGAACTATTATTATTTATTTCATTAATAGTGTTATTATTTATTTCCTGACTTTTTTTTCTGTGAAGAACCCGGAAAGGGTTATTTGGTTATGTGTGGCTTTCTGGAAAACAATACATTTTTACGTTTAGGCACCCCTGCAATTGTCACACTTTTTCTGTTACAAACTGAACCCGCCCCCCATCAGAGAAGGGAAAAGTTATGTGGCCCTCACAGGAAAAAGTTTGGGGACCCCTGGTTTAAAGGATAATTCCAGGGTGATTGCTCTAATAATTATAAATTCTGATAATAATATAATAGTAATATATATTTATTATTATTTCCTTGCCCTTTGTGATTGCTTCATCTGATGGCTTTAACTTTTATGGATGCTCCAGGATTAAAGATATTTCATCACATCGGGCTTCTTCCCTCCTATTCAATTTTAAACAGCATAAAAGTAAACAAAGAAAAATAATAAAAAATAAGCTCAGGCAGTGTGGACATGGTTTTTTAAATATTTTAAAATACCTTACATTCATCGCATTGTATTTTTTAGACATTTTGGAGCAGTGAGAGCTAAGCTCCTCTCATATTTGGGCTTTTCTCTGCACCGAAATAAATGTTTAAACACTATCTAATATTCTCTGTGGTTACATGAGGAACCACACTGTGTCACACACCACTCAAAACAACCCGAATCAAGAAACCTATGCCAGCTAAAATCCATAAAACATGTATAATTTTGCACAATCAGGCTCAAAGCTAAAAGCTCAAAGCTGGCGCTCTCTTGCCTTGCTGGAAGTGCCACATAATATTCAGATGGTGTTTATTTGAAATTTTTGCCTATGAACTGAAATCACTGACATACACTATTTAGTATGTCATTAAGGTGACAATTTGATGATAAAAAATGAAGAAAAATTAAAATTAAGATGGATTTTCCCATAGAGGATTAGTCAGTAGCTTGCAATATTATAGGATAGAATATTATATAGACAGGATCTGACAGCAGCATGACATTTTCAGCTAGTTATTGCTGAATTCAAGCTAGGAAAAAAGTACCGGTAAATAGTGAGAACAGCAAGTAAGTAAAAAAATATCTCTGTACCACTGGATAAAAGACAGAAGCATAAAAAAATAGAACTGAGCCACTATTCTGTATATTTTTGTCAGAATAATGTCAGAGCCAATGTTGTTACGAATACATCACTACACAAAAAGGTTTGCATACATTGTGCATACAGTTTATACAGTGAAAGCTAACTTGATAATAATATGGCTTAGATTCAGTTCATTTGATTAGTTTTGCTAGCATAACTAAAATATATATCTATATGTGGTGAAATATTAAATTTATAGGAGAAATCAATAACAAACACCCACAAGTTAATTGATGTACAAAATAAATCTGTTCCCAAAGATTTCCCTCCCACATTGTAAAGACCAGTTACAAGAAAGGTGTTGAACGCTTGTGGAAATCAATCACTTTACTCTCATCTCTACTATGGAATGTTTACTCGAGTTAGCTGTGTGAAGATGGATTAATGTGGATTCATTCCACAAGTGAACAAGCTGTTTCTAGAAAGCGTATTCAGCCCAAGAGAGTGCATACCAAGGCTGTGTTTTACTGATAAGCATATAGGTTAATTGGTGTTCATGTCATTCATGTTAATTGGCATTTGTGTCATGTTGCGAAACAGAGGGAAAAAAAAAAAAGATGGGCGAGACATAGCATGGATAAGCAAAGTAGGAAATAAGAAGAGTATTTCAGTTACTTCATGGCAAGTAGAAATGAGTCCTGTGCAAGGTAGTTAATGTGAGTAGCATCTATCACTGTGGGCCCAAATAGGAACATGAGAAGAATGGCAGAGAGGAAGCTGTTTCCAGAGCAAAAGGACATAAGGAAAGAGCAGAAGAAGCTGTTCATGCTCAGGAAGGCTTGTGAAGGCAAGAGGAGGAGGACACACTGTAAATGCTAAAGAGACTGCAGAGCCCCAAGTTACCCATGACACACATTAATCATTGGTGGCCCCTCTACACTGCATACGAATAATGGTGATCCTCCCCCTGCACAGCTATCTTACCTACAGCTGTGACACAAACACAGGCCCAGGTGTCACATAAACCCCTCTCTTCTCTTCTCTCCACTTCCTGTCTTTTTGCTTTTCCAACCCCCCACCCCCCCACACACACACGCACGCACACAATGTACATGTACGCAGACATCTATCTTATCTCGCTCCCTCCCATTCCCTGATCCCTGCTGGCCTTGGGCAGGGCCATGCCAGGCAGAAAGCAGGTGGCTGAAAGAAAAAGGTTACACTCATTATACAGATTAAACCTGTAAATGCCCTGTCATTGGTGTAATCGATGTGCCACTTCATTGCAGTGACTTATTGATCAATCTCATGTCAGGGTCATACACAGTGCATCGCTATAGCTTCAGTAGTAGCAGGGACTGTCTTTCC
>NW_019509819.1:0-1128 GCF_002814215.2 Seriola lalandi dorsalis
GTTTACCAGGACACCAACTGCACATGAGCTGGAAAACAAACATGGACACTATGTCCGTGGTGTCCGCAGCTGTCCTACACATCCGCAATCGAGTGCAACCAGTGGTTATCGGTGGCACGTGGCACCGCCCAGGTCGAAACAAGGAGAGGATCATCTAAAACCCGAGCACCACTATCTTCTTCACTAAGCGTCATGGATCCACCTTTTATGGATGTGGACGAGGTTTGAGAGTGAACACTCTTACTCTAACAAAGTGGCACCAACTCCAAACAACCCACAACCTAGAAACCCTTTCCCGCACTTTTTTAGACCTGTACTGCGACGCAGCTGAAACGCAGCTTCACTGAACCAGATTCTCTGTGCGCCCAGGTGAACTTTAAGGGAAGCCTCCACAGAAAGGGATCTTTTCTCTGCCTGTAAATGTGAGTCGGATGAATCGGTTGGTCAGATTGTTGTGATGCGAGATGACAGAGACACTTGTATTTGTCAGAGGAAGGACTTTATGAAGTCAAACAAGCAGCTGAGGATATGCACTGCAGAACTACAGAACTCTGCCTGGATTACATAACCTGCTCTCATGGATGGATGATGGATGAGGGATGATGGATGAGGGATGAGGGACGATGGACGAGGGACGATGGACGAGGGACGATGGACGAGGGACGATGGACGATGGACGAGGGATGAGGGATGAGGGATGAGGGATGAGGGATGATGGATGAAGGATGATGGATGAGGGATGATGGATGAGGGATGATGGATGAGGGATGAGGGATGATGGATGATGGATGAGGGATGATGGATGATGGATGAGGGATGATGGATGAGGGATGATGGATGAGGGATGAGGGATGATGGATGATGGATGAGGGATGAGGGATGAGGGATGATGGATGAGGGATGATGGATGAAGGATGAGGGATGATGGATGAAGGATGATGGATGAGGGATGAAGGATGATGGATGATGGATGATGGATGAGAGATGAGGGATGAGGGATGATGGATGAGGGATGATGGATGAGAGATGATGGATGAGGGATGATGGATGAGGGATGATGGATGAGGGATGATGGATGAGAGATGAGGGATGATGGATGATGGATGAGGGATGATGGATGATGGATGA
>NW_019509820.1:0-1460 GCF_002814215.2 Seriola lalandi dorsalis
TGCGCGCGCACACACGCACGACCATGCAGCGAGTGATCAAGATTACAAAAGAGACTCTGTGCAGGGACTTACTTATAAGGTTATGGAGAGCAGAGCTGGAGATATCAGGGGCAGAGCCACACTAACTGGAGTCAATAAGATTACTGTGGACACAGGCGGCCGGGGAAAGGCAACAGAAACACACCAACAATGACAAACGACAAACAGATCCATCATAATTCATCTTTGTGTGTCAAAGCATGAATCAAATACACGTTGTGGGATTGTTTTCTGGGGGGGCCTTGTCATTACAACTTGTATGTTTTTAATGAGCCTGTGGTTCCTGGGGTGAATTAAATCTCTCCTCATAGCATCGATCATAAATTTACTGTACTGGTTTAAGATTTAAAACCCTCCAAAAAAACAAAACAAAAAAAGAAAAGCTGTGGCGAAACGTTTTAAGCATTTACACCTTAACAAATGCTTCTGCAGCAGACAAAGCAAACAGCAGGTCATCATTTGTGAAATGCAAACTGACCCCAGAGATGAAAATGACAGCTGTTTTAGTTTTAACAGAGATGGCTGTGCTGAGCAGCCAGCCCTGAGTAATGAGAGCTGTTGGCTGACATGTACGTACACTCTTCTCTTCTCTTCTCTTCTCTTCTCTTTTCTTCTCTTCTCTTCTCTTCTCTTCTCTTCTCTTCTCTTCTCTTCTCTTCTCTTCTCTTCTCTTCTCTTCTCAAATGGATAAATATATATTAAATAAATTCACTGCTCTCGCAAGTGTTGAAAGCGTATACGTAGCTCTCCCTTCTGGTCTGTCACAGTCAATTCTGTATTTGTGAAAATGGTCTTTTCAGGTCAGGTCTTTTTCACAAGTAGGAAACCAGAGGCAAGAGTTTGAACTTGATGGAAAGTCTGAAGCTGCGTAAGAAACAGTTTTTTTATTTTGGAGGATCTGAATGTTTGTTTTCATTCTGAAGTGTTTTTCTTTTTTTTATATCCTGAGACACTGTTGGTTCTGAACCAGAAAATGTTCCAGCGTCTCAGCGGACACAGTGGAAACTGAACTGAACTCTTTTTAAATGAATTCTCTGTAAAGTAGGTTAATTTTACATCTTTTTTCATTCTGTGTTTTCACTAATCCATAATGGCAACAGGAAAACCTGTTCAGAACTTTAAAATATATTTAGCTTGATATTTTGGGAAATGTGTGTTCAGTTTCTTGCTAAGAAGTAGATGAGAAGATTGATACCTCTCTTGCTATGTCTGTACAGTAAATATGAGACAATAGCCAGTACCTGGTTAGCTTAGCTTAGCATAAAGACTGGAAATCAAAACAAAATCTGCCTATCAGCACCTCTGAAGCTCACTATTAAACTTTTTACCTCTGGTTTAATCTGTACAAAAAACAAAATGCAAATAAACATGTTTCTTTATGCTAAGCTAAGCTAACCAGCTGCTACACAGAGAGAGAGAGA
>NW_019509821.1:0-689 GCF_002814215.2 Seriola lalandi dorsalis
AAAAAACTTTAGTTTCTAAGTGTTGTAACAAACTGCTGTGTTTGGTCCTGGAATTTGATGGAATTTGTCCTGGAAAGTCCTTGAAAATTCCTTTATATTTGATATTTAATAAGGTGTGGAGGCCCTGTTTTATATTTCTTACATAAACTATTTTAAACAAATAAATTATTGAATTACTTTGATACAAAACAAGAAAACATCTGATCAATAGAGACGTCCTGATCAGGTCCTGTTGATGGTAAATAAACAAAAACAACAATCAGATTCAGGTAACACGTGTTTGACAGTTTAATAATTACATTAAGCAAAATCTGTTCAAACTTCTCTTCTTTTTATTTCAAACAAAGTGAACGAACAGTAAAACGAGCAGCTCATAAATCTAAATGTAACGATACAACATCATCATCATCATCATCATGAATCACACTCAGTTTGAAGCAGTGTCGCATCATGTGGGATGAACAGCTGATTCCTGAGCTGCTGCTTTCAGTTTCTCCCCTCAGAAAACCTTCAACAGCTTAATTCTCCTCAGACGATAATAAGTTTATGACACGTGTGACAGTCGACACAGACGGAGGCAGATAAACAAAGACTCACGATCTGATGGAGCTTTAAAAATAAGCCGAGAGAGAGAGAGAGAGAGAGAGAGAGAGAGAGAGAGAGAGAGAGAGAGAGAGAGAGAGAGAGAG
>NW_019509822.1:0-734 GCF_002814215.2 Seriola lalandi dorsalis
TTTATTTCCCCTCCAAATTCAAAGCATCATTTTTAATCATTTCCCTGAATATAATTGTGTTTTCCGTCCCCGCTGTGTTTTATTTGCCTTCAGCACAGAGGCTGAGCGGGGTCAAAGGTCAGAGGAGCGGCTGGCTAAACAGATCTGTTCATTAGCAAACAGCCGTTCACAACAGTGAGAGGCCACATCCATCACACAGGAACGCTGACAGCAGCAGCAGCAGGAGCTGGTTTCTCTCTTCGCCTTCACTCACTGATGATGAGTCACCTGCAGCCGGCAGGTCTGTCTGAGCCGCAAGGGTTAAACGTGACGTTCATGGATCATGGATCAGTCGTAAAAATCCTCATGTTCATCATCACACCCAGAGTCACTGTCATCTCTCAGCAGAGACAGGACCTTCTTCTTCTTCACCTTTCTAAAGCTTTTACTTTTGAACCAGTTTGTCCTCACCACTCTGGACCTGGACCTGGACCTGGACCTGGACCATGACCTGGACCTGGACCATGACCTGGACCTGGACCTGGACCTGGACCTGGACCGGGACCTGGACCGGGACCGGGACCTGGACTAGACACACACACGGTTCTGTTTTAGCACATGAGGTATGTGACTACCTACAGTTTGGGCGTGTGGATGTCTCCAGAGACAAGAGGACAAACCCTTGTTATGCAGACACAAGATTTGCTTTTGATTGGTCAATTTCCAAGGAGGCCACAAAGACAACAATTTAAAAA
>NW_019509823.1:0-1819 GCF_002814215.2 Seriola lalandi dorsalis
AGAACAAAAAGATTTAAAAAGCAACATTCCCAACAAGGACTTGAACTCACAACCTTCTGGTTGTAAAGCAACAACTTAAACCGCAGCACCACATCGAAACACTTTTGTCACAGATTTTAAGTATACAAAGGTTAACGTATAGTAAGGCATAAAAGCATCATGGTAGAGTAAGGTATAGAAATGTGATAGCATACTAAGGTACAAAAATATCGAAAAATGTCATAGTATAGTAAGGGATAAAAATGTAAAAAAATGTAATAGTATAGTAAGTCATAAAAATGTCAACAAACATCATAGTATACTAAGACATAAAATGTCACAGTATAGTAAGGGATAAAAATGTCATAGTATAGTAAGTCATAAAAATGTCAGAAAACGTCATAGTATAGTAAGTCATAAAAATGTCAGAAAATGTCATAGTATACTAAGACATAAAATGTCATAGTATAGTAAGGGATGAAAATGTCAAAAAACGTCATAATATAGTAGGGCATAAAAACGTCAAAAAATGTCATAGTATAGTAAGGGATAAAAATGTCAAAAAATGTCATAGTATAGTAAGGGATAAAAACGTCAAAAAAACATCATAGTATACTAAGACATAAAATGTCATAGTATAGTAAGGCATAAAAATGTCAAAAAATTTCATAGTATACTAAGACATAAAATGTCATAGTATAGTAAGGCATAAAAATTTCAAAAACCGTCATAGTATAGAAAGTCATAAAAATGCCAAAAACTGTCATAGTAAAGTAAGGGATAAAAAAGTTAATAAATGTCAAAGTATACTAAGACATAAAATGTCATAGTATAGTAAGGGATAAAAACGTCAAAAAATTTCATAGTATACTAAGACAAAAAATGTCATAGTATAGTAAGGCATAAAAACATCAAAACATATCGAAGTAAAGTAAGGGATTAAAATGTCAAAAATTGTCATAGCAAAGGATAAAAATGTCAAAAAATGTCACAGTATAGTAAGGGATAAAAACGTCATAGTATAGTAAGGGATAAAAATGTCAAAAAATGTCATAGTATACTAAGGGACAAAAACGTCATAGTATAGTAAGGGATAAAAATTTCAAAAAATGTCATAGTATAGTAAGGGATAAAAACGTCATAGTATAGTAAGGCATAAAAATTTCAAAAAATGTCATAGTATAGTAAGGGATAAAAACGTCATACTATAGTAAGGCATAAAAATGTCAAAAAATGTCATAGTATAGTAAGGCATAAAAATGTCAAAAAATGTCATAGTATAGTAAGGGATAAAAATGTCAAAAAATGTCATAGTATAGTAAGGGATAAAAACCTCATAGTATAGTATGGGATATAAATGTCTAAAAAGGTCATAGTATAGCAAGTCATAAAAATGTCAAAAAAAACGTCATAGTATACTAAGACATAAAATGTCATAGTATAGTAAGGCATAAAAAGATAAAAAAATGTCATAGTATAGTAAGGCATAAAAATGTAAAAAAATGTCATAATATAGTAAGGCATAAAAACGTCAAAAAATGTCATAGTATAGTAAGGGATAAAAATGTCGAAAATGTCATAGTATAGTAACGGATAAAAACGTCATAGTATACTATGGGATAAAAATGTCAAAAAATGTCATAGTATAGCAAGGCATAAAAATGTCAAAAAATGTCATAGTATAGTAAGGGCTAAAAATGTCAAAAAATGTCATAGTATACTAAGACATAAAATGTCATAGTATAGTAAGGCATAAAAATGTCAAAAAATGTCATAGTATAGTAAGGCATAAAAATGTCAAAAAAACGTCATAATATACTAAGGGATAAAAATGTCAAAA
>NW_019509824.1:0-1029 GCF_002814215.2 Seriola lalandi dorsalis
TCAGGTGTTTGTTCAGGTGTTTGGTTTGATGACAGCAGTGGTTCTCAACTGTTCAGGTGTCGAGACACAACGAGGGACTAAAGTTAGAAGTCTGCATTAACAAGACTTCTCTTTAAATGAGTCAAACAGAGGCTTCAGGCAGGGCTGGATTAACACCCAGGGTCCCCGTCCTCAGGGTCCAGGTCCCTCAGGGTCCAGGTTCCTCAGGGTCCAGGTTCCTCAGGGTCCAGGTTCCTCAGGTTCCAGGTTCCTCAGGGTCCAGATCCCTCAGGGTCCCGGTCCTCAGGGTCCAGATCCCTCAGGGTCCCGGTTCTTCAGGTTCCAGGTTCCTCAGGGTCCAGGTTCCTCAGGGTCCAGATCCCTCAGGGTCCAGATCCCTCAGGGTCCAGGTTCCTCAGGGTCCAGATCCCTCAGGGTCCAGATCCCTCAGGGTCCCGGTCCTCAGGGTCCCGGTTCCTCAGGGTCCAGGTTCCTCAGGGTCCCGGTCCCTCAGGGTCCCGGTCCTCAGGGTCCCGGTTCCTCAGGGTCCAGGTTCGCTGTGAGGCTGAGATAAACCAGTTAGCACATAATGAAGCACACGATCACCTGAAGCGACTGAGGCCGTGAGGAACAGGTGGAGTCACATGTTCACACTGATCCACTCTGAATAATTTGAAGAATTAATAAAAAAAAAACTGAATGTTTGGGTTTTAGATTCACTGGTGAAAGTTAGAATAAAGAATAAACTGTTGATTGATTTGAAGACGAAATAATCAGCTGATTAATCAATAAGTATCAATCTGAACATGTGACTCAGAAATAGAAGAGGATTCATCTGAATGTTGAACTGTTCCTTTAAAACCTTTAATATTTCAGTTTATATTAGTGCATTTTTCTAAATAAATACTAACACAGTCTATAGGTTTATATATGATACGTATCGTGATACAGGGCTTACGATTCAATATCTTGTGATTTTATTTAAAGCTAATTTTAGGAGGACTGTAATAACAAAGATCAAACCGCCACATGTATAAACTATTAAAAATA
>NW_019509825.1:0-802 GCF_002814215.2 Seriola lalandi dorsalis
TCCACATCAGTGAAGGTTTGTTTACACAAGAATTTTAAAAAACTGGGCTTAAACTTTCCAGTATTCGGGACAAACGATGTGCACAGTGTAAACAGGGTCAAAAAGGGGCGTCATTATAGAAACATCTGAGACTGTTCTGAGAGTCTGGGCCTGATCACACTGGGTCTGTTGATGCTCCGGTGTTTGGAGAGAAGAGCTGATGTTCATCACCAACAATCACTGTCAGGTTTTCAACATACACAGTGGATTCATTTTCTCCAGTCTGTCTGTCTCTCTGTCTCTGTCTGTCTGTCTGTCTGTCTCTGTCTGTGTCTCTCTCTCTGTCTCTCTCTCTCTCTCTGTCTCCGTCTCTCTGTCTCTCTCTGTCTGTCTGTCTCTCTCTCTCTCTGTCTCTCTCTCTGTCTCTCTCTCTCTCTCTGTCTCTCTGTCTCTCTCTCTGTCTCTCCCTCTCTCTGTCTGTCTCTCTCTCTCTCTCTCTGTCTCTCTCTCTGTCTCTCTCTCTCTCTCTGTCTCTCTGTCTCTCTCTCTGTCTCTCTCTCTCTCTCTGTCTCTCTCTCTCTCTCTCTCTCTCTCTCTCTGTCTCTCTCTCTCCCTCTCTCTCTCTCTGTCTGTCCATCTGGCTTTTCGGAGGGTGGCGTTCAGGTGTAAACACTGTCTGTCCCGTGCACAGCCTGAGGTCCTGGTCTGGACCTGGACCCACTCTAGAAGTCTGTGATCTGAGATCATACTAACAGATGAAAAGTGAAAGTGGACAGAAAGTCCCTGATGAACTCACAGCTGGATAAAAACAGACTTCCTCCAG
>NW_019509826.1:0-1893 GCF_002814215.2 Seriola lalandi dorsalis
GAAAAGTTTTTGCTTTGGCCTCAGCTGCGTTCCAGTCACATGAACATATTTAAATGAATCACATACGTTATTGAGATCTGAAACGATCGAGCTGCTTCAACTTATACTTCTCTAAAACGACGGCAAGCCACGTGGAGGTGCAGACCTGTGAGCGATGGCCGGTTTGGGTCCCTCGCCTTTCTGTCGGGGGATGTCCTCGTGAAGGTAGGCCAGGCCGCACGCCATCGACTCGGATATGTGACACAGCTCCGACCAGCTGACCACGTTCCCCTTCAGGAAGTCCGACAGAGAACCCTGGAGAGACACGCAGACGCTCGTCATCCAAGATCACATCGAACCTGCCGAGTCATTTCTGTCTGTTTTTTTACAACATCAGTTTGTTTGTCCAAACTCACTGAACTTCATTCAGTTCTAGTTGAGTTGCCAAAGATCCTAAACATCCCAAAGATCCTAAAGATCCCAAAGATCCCAAAGATCCTAAACATCCCAAAGATCCTAAACATCCCAAAGATCCTAAAGATCCCAAAGATCCCAAAGATCCTAAACATCCCAAAGATCCTAAACCTCCCAAAGATCCTAAACATCCCAAAGATCCTAAAGATCCCAAAGATCCCAAAGATCCTAAACATCCCAAAGATCCTAAACCTCCCAAAGATCCTAAACATCCCAAAGATCTTAAACCTCCCAAAGATCCTTAACATCCCAAAGATCCCAAAGATCTTAAACATCCCAAAGATCTTAAACCTCCCAAAGATCCTAAACATCCCAAAGATCTTAAAGATCCCAAAGATCCTAAAGATCCCAAAGATCCTAAACATCCTAAACATCCCAAAGATCCTAAACATCCCAAAGATCTTAAACCTCCCAAAGATCCTAAACATCCCAAAGATCCTAAACATCCCAAAGATCCTAAACATCCCAAAGATCCTAAACATCCCAAAGATCCTTAACATCCCAAAGATCCCAAAGATCTTAAACATCCCAAAGATCTTAAACATCCCAAAGATCCTAAACATCCCAAAGATCTTAAACCTCCCAAAGATCCTAAACATCCCAAAGATCCTAAACATCCCAAAGATCTTAAACCTCCCAAAGATCCTAAACATCCCGAAGATCTTAAACCTCCCAAAGATCTTAAACCTCCCAAAGATCCTAAACATCCCAAAGATCCCAAAGATCTTAAACATCCCAAAGATCTTAAACCTCCCAAAGATCCTAAACATCCCAAAGATCCTAAACATCCCAAAGATCCCAAAGATCCTAAACATCCCAAAGATCCTAAACATCCCAAAGATCCTAAACATCCCAAAGATCCCAAAGATCCTAAACATCCCAAAGATCCTAAACATCCCAAAGATCCTAAAGATCCCAAAGATCCTAAACATCCCAAAGATCCTAAAGATCCTAAAGATCCCAAAGATCCTAAACATCCCAAAGATCTTAAACATCCCAAAGATCCTAAACATCCCAAAGATCTTAAACATCCCAAAGATCCTAAACATCCCAAAGATCTTAAACATCCCAAAGATCCTAAACATCCCAAAGATCTTAAACATCCCAAAGATCCTAAACCTCCCAAAGATCCTAAAGATCCCAAAGATCCAAGACATGTCAGAAGTTTGAGGAAATGATGCACCAGACGTGTGAAATATCTGATGGAGTAAATCAGCCATAAATAACCCCCTTCCTCCCTCCCTCCCTCCTCTTCCTCACCCGCTCGTGGAACTCGCTGATGAGCCACAGCTCGGCCTCCAGGTGACTCCCTCGTTTCTCTGCGCCGATGTACCTCAGGATGTTTTCATGCCTCATACCTGGTGTGGTGAACACGTCTCTCTCGTTCTGCCACGACTCCTTATTCTGTCAGGAGGAGGAGGAAGAGGAGGAAGAGGAGGA
>NW_019509827.1:0-975 GCF_002814215.2 Seriola lalandi dorsalis
TATACTATGACATTTTTATGAAATTTTATGCCTTACTATACTATGACATTTTATGCCTTACTATACTGTGACGTTTTTATGACATTTTATGCCTTATTATACTATGACGTTTTTTTGACATTTTATGCCTTGCTATACTATGATGTTTTCATGACATTTTATGCCTTACTATACTTTGATGTTTTTATGACATTTTATGCATTACTATACAATGACTTTTTATGCCTTACTATGCTATGACGTTTTTATAACATTTTATGCCCTTCTATACTATGACGTTATGATGACATTTTAAGCCTTACTATACTATGACATTTTTATGACATTTTATGCCTTACTATATTATGACATTTTTTGCCTTACTATACTATGACTTTTTTATTACTTTTTATGCCTTACTATACTATGACTTTTTTATTACTTTTTATGCCTTACTATACTATGACAATTCATGCATTACTATACTATTATGTTTTCATGACATTTTATGTCTCGCTATACTATAACGTTTTCATGACATTTTAAGCCTTACTATACTATGACATTTTTATGACATTTTATGCCTTACTATACTGTGACGTTTTTATGACATTTTATGCCTTATTATACTATGACGTTTTTTTGACATTTTATGCCTTGCTATACTATGATGTTTTCATGACATTTTATGCCTTACTATACTTTGATGTTTTTATGACATTTTATGCATTACTATACAATGACTTTTTATGCCTTACTATGACATTTTTATGAAATTTTATGCCTTACTATACTATGACATTTTATGCCTTACTATACTATGGCGTTTTTATGACATTTTTTGCCTTACTATACTATGACATTTCATGCCTTACTATACTATGGCGTTTTCATGACATTTTATGCCTTACTATACTGTGACGTTTTTGACATTTTATGCCTTACTATACTGTGATGTTTTTGTGACATTTTATGCCTTATTATACTATGACATTT
>NW_019509828.1:0-963 GCF_002814215.2 Seriola lalandi dorsalis
TCATAGTATAGTAAGGCATAAAAAGTCATAAAAACGGCATAGTATAATATGGCATAAAATGTCATAGTATTGTGAGGCATAAAAAGTTATAAAAACGTCATAGTACAGTAAGGCATAAAAAGTCATAAAAAGATCATAGCATAAAAAGTCATAAAAACGCCATAGTATAATATGGCATAAAATGGCATAGTATAGTAAGGCATAAAAAGTCATAAAAAGGTCATAGTATAATATGGCATAAAATGTCATAGTATAATATGGCATAAAATGGCATAGTATATAATGGATAAAAAGTCATAAAAACGTCATAGTATAGTAAGGCATCAAAAGTCATAAAAACATCATAGTATAGTAAGGCATAAAAAGTCATAAAAAGGTCATAGTATAATATGGCATAAAAACGCCATAGTATAATATGGCATAAAATGGCATAGTATAGTAAGGCATAAAAAGTCATAAAAAGGTCATAGTATAATATGGCATAAAATGTCATAGTATATAATGGATAAAAAGTCATAAAAACGTCATAGTATAGTAAGGCATCAAAAGTCATAAAAACATCATAGTATAATATGGCATAAAATGTCATAGTATAGTAAGACTTAAAAAGTCATAAAAAGGGCATAGTATAAAAAGTCATAAAAAGGTCATAGTATAGTAAGGCATAAAATGTCATAAAAACGTTATAGTATAGTAAGACATAAAAAGTCATAAAAATGTCATAGTACAGTAAGGCATAAAAATTCATAAAAAGGCCATAGTATAATATGGCATAAAATGTCATAGTATTGTAAGGCATAAAAAGTTATAAAAACGTCATAGTATAGTAAGGCATAAAAAGTCATAAAAAGGTCATAGTATAGTAAGGCATAAAATGTCATAAAAACGTTATAGTATAATATGGCATAAAATGTCATAGTATATAATGGATAAAAAGTCATAAAAACGTCATAGTATAGTAAG
>NW_019509829.1:0-1921 GCF_002814215.2 Seriola lalandi dorsalis
GATGATGAGGTGACAGGTGTCTGATGGTTACCTGTCCTCCGTCTCTCTCGCGTCCAGAGTCTGGCTTCCTGCACAAAGTGGTTCTGTTTGACCGGGGTGCTCGGGTCATCGAGGAGATTCAGGTCTTCACACAACCTCAGCTGGTCAAAAGCCTCGCTCTGTCCTCCACCAAGGTAAACCTGAGACACCTGAACACACCTGAGACACCTGAGACACCTAAGACACTTGAACACACCTGAACAAACCTGAGACACATGAGCACACCTGAACACACCTGAGACACCTGAACAAACCTGAACACACCTGAACAAACCTGAGACACCTGAACACACCTGAACACACCTGAACAAACCTGAGACACTTGAACACATCTGAACACACCTGAGACACCTGAACACACCTGAGACACCTGAACACACCTGAACACACCTGAGACACCTGAACACACCTGAGACATCTGAACACAACTGAACAAACCTGAGACACTTGAACACATCTGAACACACCTGAGACACCTGAACACACCTGAGACACCTGAACACACCTGAACACACCTGAGACACCTGAACACACCTGAGACACCTGAACACACCTGAGACATCTGAACACAACTGAACACACCTGAACACACCCGAGACACCTGAGACACCTGAACACACCTGAGACACCTGAACACACCTGAGACATCTGAACACACCTGAACACACCTGAACACACCTGAGACACCTGAGACACCTGAACACACCTGAACTGACACTGAGAGTCACATGAGCACAGCTACATCTGTGAGGTGATGGATCAGGACTGATTTATTTACTAATTTATTGATCAACAGGAACCTGAACTGATAAACAGCTGATCATCGTTGAATCTGTTACTGACTTCTTGATTAAAGTTTAATGACAGTAAACATGAAACACTGAGAGAGAATAATCACGAGACTGAACAAGAATAAACTTTATTTCATATAAACAGTTTAATAAATAAAAAGGAAAAAAACATTTTAAAATAAACTGTTAAAATCAAACTTTATTGATCCACAGAGAAATGAATCATCACAACAACAAACAGCTGTTAACAGGAAGTAAACACGGTCATAATGAAGGAATTAAAAACATAAAAATGAAAATATAAAGGCAGTTTGAACATGGAGCTCTTTGGTTTTTAAGAAAAGTTTCTGGTGGTTTTCAGTCGCTGGTTGTGACGCTGTGGTTCAGTTGTTACCCACAATCACCCTGTAGTAACACCTGATCCTCACAGTCCCGTCGCTGCAGCAGCTGCAGTCACAACACGACAGCTGTCAATCACAGGCTGTCCATCAGCTGGACACGAGACGGGACGACCCTGTGAGGAGGACGAGTGTTCCTGTTAATATCTCTGAGAGAACACAGAGTAGAAATCTGCTTCAGACGTTGTTAGAATCTGTTATTATATCTTGTTGTAACATATCTCAGTGACATTAACAGGAAGTCTTATAAATTATAAAAGGCTTTTCAGCAGCTGCCGCAAAAGTTTCCCTCCGTTTTCCATGATGAAGTAAAAGCCACATGTTTCTCTCTGAGCTTCCAGCGTCTCTGAGGTTTCACGTCTTTCCTCTGTTTTTATTGAAACTCCTCGTCTCTGTCTGCGACTGTGGGAGAGTTAAGACCTCTGCTCTCTGGTCCCGCAGGGAGTCCTTTATGTGGGGACGTCTGAGGGTGTGACCGCCGTCCCCGTGTCCAACTGCTCCACCTACAGAACCTGCAGCCAATGTGTTCTGGCCAGAGACCCTCAGTGTGGCTGGAGTCCGACCAGGAGCGTCTGCACCGGTCTGGGCCGCGGTTCTGAGACCATGTAGGTGGAACATGAGAACATTAACACGTTGGTCCTGAGTAGTTTCAGCCTCAGGTTTAAACTCATTCTTCTTATTATTTCACTCTGT
>NW_019509830.1:0-614 GCF_002814215.2 Seriola lalandi dorsalis
GCAAAGGCAAATGTACGCTAATAAACGCTAACATGTCACATTGATATTCATATATCTTAAGAGAAATGTGAGTTGAAGCTGCTTCAATCCACAGAGAGAAACTGTAACAGCAGCGACATCACCACATGGAAGCAAAACACAAACTTCACTTTAATGAAGATATTATTAAAAATGAAACAATAATATAGTTTCCTGCCCTACAAAGATGAGGAGAAACTGAAACTGAATAAAAGGAGTGATGTAGAAGTTTAGCAGCTGGAGCGTGGAAGGATTCCTGGCTCCTGCAGGTCCAGGGGCCGACGGGGCCGACGGGGCCCCTGAGCCAGAGCCTCAAAAGACTCACAATCACTAGAGAAACATAAAATGACATCAAACCAGGAAGAGACGCACCGACAGAAACGGCTCTGCATCATCTGTAGTCGCCTCGTCTCTTGCTCCTTGTTCGAGTCCAGCAAGAAAGATTTGAATGTTTTCCATCTTTAGGCCGATTATTTAACCGCTATGAAATCATTATAATTTAATAACCTTTATTCATACAAGTCTTTTCTGACCGTATCTCCCTCACTCTCAGCCTCTGCTTGATCTTCAAACTGCAGCCTCGGACTCACACTTTG
>NW_019509831.1:0-1396 GCF_002814215.2 Seriola lalandi dorsalis
TATGTCATTTTTATGACTTTTTATGCCTTACTATGACGTTTATATGACTTTTTATGCCTTACTATACTATGACTTTTTATGCCTTACTATACTATGTCGTTTTTATGACTTACTATACTTTGTCATTTTTATGACTTTTTATGCCTTACTATACTATGTCGTTTTTATGACTTTTTATGCCTTACTATACTATGACTTTTTATGCCTTACTATACTATGTCGTTTTTATGACTTACTATACTTTGTCATTTTTATGACTTTTTATGCCTTACTATACTATGTCGTTTTTATGACTTTTTATGCCTTACTATATTATGACGTTTATATTACTTTTTATGCCTTACTATACTATGTCGTTTTTATGACTTTTTATGCCTTACAATACTATGACGTTTATATGACTTTTTATGCCTTACTATACTATGTCGTTTTTATGACTTTTTATGCCTTACAATACTATGACTTTTTTTTACTTTTTATGCCTTACTTTACTATGACTTTTTTTGACATTTTGAGCCTTACTATACTATGACAATTCATGCTTTACTATATTATGACTTTTTATGCCTTACTATACTTTGTCATTTTTATGACTTTTTATGCCTTAATATACTATGACTTTTTATGCCTTACTATACTATGACGTTTTTATGACTTTTTATGCCTTACTATACTATGACGTTTATATGACTTTTTATGCCTTACTATACTATGACGTTTATATGACTTTTTATGCCTTACTATACTATGACGTTTTTATGCCTTTTTATGCCTTACTATACTATGACGTTTATATGACTTTTTATGCCTTACTATACTATGACTTTTTATGCCTTACTATACTATGTCGTTTTTATGCCTTACTTTACTATGACGTTTTTATGCCTTACTATGCATGTCGTTTTTATGACTTTTTATGCCTTACTATACTATGTCGTTTTTATGACTTTTTATGACTGATTGTACTATGTCATCTTTATTACTTTTTATGCCTTACTATACTATGTCGTTTTTATGCCTTACTATACTCTGAAATTTTTATGTCTCACTATACTATGATGTTTTTATGCCTTATTATGCCCTACTGTACTATGTCGTTTTTATGCCTTACTATACTATGACGTTTTTAAGCCTTACTATACTATGTCGTTTTTATGACTTTTTATGCCTTACTATACTATCTCGTTTTTATGCCTTACTATACTATGTCGTTTTATGCTTTACTATACTATGTCGTTTATATGACTTTTTATGCCTTACTATACTATGACTTTTTTTAAGCCTTACTATACTATGACATTTTTATGCCTTACTATACTATCTCATTTTTATGACTTTTTATGCCTTACTATACTATGACTTTTTTTAAGCCTTACTATACTATGACATTTTTATG
>NW_019509832.1:0-496 GCF_002814215.2 Seriola lalandi dorsalis
TGTGTGTGTGTGTGTGTGTGTGTGTGTGTGTGTGTTTTCATTTACAACTACAAGTGTCTCTATCTCCCTTTTTTATTCTTTTTCCATTTCATGCCCTTCCTGCCTCCTTGTTTTCTTGCTCACCATTTTCTCTCCTTCATCTCATTTTTTCTTTTAACCATAACTTATACTCTACGGTTTAATTCTCTTCCTCCCTCTTTTCTCTTATCTTGTTTGTGTGTGCGTGTGTGTGCGTGTGTGTGTGTGTGTTCGTGCGTGTGCATGTGTGCCCGCTTGTGTGTGTGTGTGTGTGTGTGTGTGTGTGTGTGACCTGGCTGCTAATCTTCTCTGGCTGTTGATCTGATTCCTGTCTCAGCTCAGGGCTGATTATCTTCGATTGGTGTCAGGTTTTGAAAAACATTCTGGCAGAAAACTATAATCCGTCGCATTTGTTGACTTGAAAATCATGAATTTACAGTCGTAGCTTTTTTTGTTATGATTTTGACTTTTCTAAATT
>NW_019509833.1:0-660 GCF_002814215.2 Seriola lalandi dorsalis
AAAAATGCCAAAAAAGTCATATTCTAGTAGAGCATAGAAATGGCAAAAAAACGTCATAGTATAGTCAGGCACAAAATGTCACAGTATAGTAAGGCAAAAAAAATGCCAAAAAAAGTCATATTCTAGTAGAGCATAAAAATGGCAAAAAACGTCATAGTATAGTCAGGCATAAAAATGCCAAAAAAAGTCATATTCTAGTAAAGCATAAAAATGGCAAAAAACGTCATAGTATTGTATGGCATAAAATTAAAAAAAAAAATCATAGTATAATAAGGCAAAAAAATGCCAAAAAAAGTCATATTCTAGTAGAGCATAAAAATGGCAAAAAACATCATAGTATAGTCAGGCATAAAAATGCCAAAAAAATACATATTATAGTAGAGCATAAAAATGGCAAAAAACGTCATGGTATAGTATGGCATAAAATTTAAAAAAAACATCATAGCATAATAAGGCATAAAAATGGCAAAAAAATGTCATAGTATAGTCAGGAACAAAATGTCACAGTATAGTAAGGCATAAAAATGCCAAAAAAATACATATTATAGTAGAGCATAAAAATGGCAAAAAACGTCATAGTATAGTCAGGCATAAAAATGCCAAAAATATACATATTATAGTAGAGCATAAAAACGGCAAAAAACGTCATAGTATAGTATG
>NW_019509834.1:0-630 GCF_002814215.2 Seriola lalandi dorsalis
ATAATAGTATATTAAGGCATAAAAGGTCATAAAAACGTCATAGTATGGTAAGAAATGAAACGACATAGTATAGAAAGGCATATAAATGTAAAGAAACGATATACTATAGTATGGCATCAAAATGTCAAAAAACGTCATAGTATAGTATGACATAAAATGTCAAAAAAATATCATAGTATATTAAGGCATAAAAGGTCATAAAAACGTCATATTATGGTAAGGAATGAAACGAAATAGTATAGTAAGGCATGAAAATGCCAGAAAACGTCGTACTGTAGTATGTTATGAAAATGTCAAAAAACGTCATAAAACATAATATTATATTAAGGCATAAAAGGTCATAAAAATGTCATAGTACGGTAAGGAATGAAACAACATAGTATAGTAAGGCATATAAATGCCAAGAAACGACATACTATAGTATGGCATCAAAATGTCAAAAAGCGTCATAGTATAGTATGGCATAAAATGTCAAAAAAACATAATAGTATATTAAGGCATAAAAGGTCATAAAAACGTCATAGTATGGTAAGAAATGAAACGACATAGTATAGAAAGGCATATAAATGTAAAGAAACGATATACTATAGTATGGCATCAAAATGTCAAAAAACGTCATAGTATAGTATG
>NW_019509835.1:0-1148 GCF_002814215.2 Seriola lalandi dorsalis
AGTAAGGCATAAAAATATCAAAAAACGTCATAGTATAGCAAGGCATAAAAATATAAAAAAAAACATCATAGTATAGTAAGACATAAAAATATTTAAAAAACATCATAGTATAGTAAGGCATGAAAATATCAAAAAACATCATAGTATAGTAAGGCATAAAAATATCAAAAAACGTCATAGTATAGCAAGGCATAAAAATATAAAAAAAAACATCATAGTATAGTAAGACATAAAAATATTTAAAAAACATCATAGTATAGTAAGGCATGAAAATATCAAAAAACATCATAGTATAGTAAGGCATAAAAATGTTAAAAACGTCATAGTATAGTAAGACATTAAAATGTTAAAAAACTTCATAGTATAGTAAGGCATAAAAATATTTTTAAAACGTCATAGTATAGTAAGGCATAAAAATATAAAAAACATCATAGTATAGTAAGGCATAAAAATATCAAAAAACGTCATAGTATAGCAAGGCATAAAAATATCAAAAACATCATAGTATAGTAAGAAAAAAAACATCATAGTATAGTAAGGCATAAAAATATAAAAAAAACGTCATAGTGTAGTTAGGCATAAAAATATAAAAAAAAAACGTCATAGTATAGTAGGGCATAAAAATATAAAAAAAACATCATAGTATAGTAAGACATGAAAATATAAAAAAAAGTCATAGTATAGTAAAGCATAAAAATATTTTAAAAGAGTCATAGTATAGTAAGGCATGGAAATGTCAAAAAATGTCACACTATAGTAAGGCATGAAAATATAAAAACGTCATAGTATAGTATGGCAAAAAAATATAAAAAAACGTCATAGTACAGTAAGGCATAAAAATGCCAAAAAACATCATAGTATTGTAAGGCATAAAAATGTCAAAAAAGGTCATAGTAAAGTAAGGCATCAAATGTCATTGTATAGTATGGCATAAAAATGACATAAAACGTCATAGTATAGTAAGGCATAAAAATGTTATAAAATGTCATAGTATAGTAAGGCATAAAAATGTTAAAAACATCATAGTATAGTAAGGCATAAAAATGTCAAAAAACATCATAGTATAGTAAGGCAAAAAAATATAAAAAAAAACATCATAGTATAGTAAGACATAAAAATATTTAAAAAACATCATAGTATAGTAAGGC
>NW_019509836.1:0-1568 GCF_002814215.2 Seriola lalandi dorsalis
ACTCACTCACAAACACTCATTCACTCACAAACCAAATGACTCACAAACACACTCACTCACTCACTCATACACATTCACTCACTCACTCACTCACTCACTCACAAACACACTCATTCACTCACTCACAAACACACTCATTCACTCACACTCACTCACTCACAAACACACTCACTCACACATTCACTCACTCACAAACACTCATTCACTCACAAACACACTCACACACACACTCACTCACTCACAAACACACACACTCACGCACACACACTCACTCACTCACAAACACACTCAAATACTCACAAACACATATACACACACACTCACTCACTCACAAACAAACACACTCACACACACACATACACACTCACTCATAAACATACTCACTCACAAACACACTCACTCACAAACACACTCATTCACTCACACTCACTCACTCACCAACACATTCACACACACACTCACTCACAAACACACTCACTCACAAACATACTCACTCACTCACACACACACACTCACACACTCACTCACAAACACACTCACTCACACACTCACTCACTGATAAACACACTCACTCATACTCACTCACAAACACACACACTCAATCACTCACTCACAAACACACTCACTCACTCACACACACTCATTCACTCACAAACACACTAACTCACAAACACACACTCGCAAACATTCACTCACTCACTCACTCAGAAACTCACTCACTCACAAACACACTCACTCACTCTCACTCACAAACACACTCATTCACTCACAATCACAAACACACACACTCACTTACTCACTCACACTCACTCACAAACACACTCACTCACAAACACACACTCGCAAACACAAACACACTCACTCACACTTACTCACTCACAAACACACTCACTCACACACACATACACACTCACTCACTCACTCACTCACTCACTCACTCATAAACACACTCCCTCACACACACTCACTCACTCACCAACACATTCACACACTCACACACACACACTCAATCACTGACTCACTCACTGACTCACTCACTCACAAACACACTCACACTCACTCACACTCACTCACACACACTCACTCACACACTCACTCACTCACAAACACACTCACTCTCACACACACACACACTCACTCACTCATGAACACACTAACTCACAAACACTCACTCACAAACACACTCACTCATACACACACTCACTTACTCACAAACACACTCACTCACACACACTCACTTACTCACGCACACACATACACTCACTCACAAACACACACTCACTCACTGACAAACACACTCACACACTCACTCACTCGCAAACACACTCACTCACAAACACACTCACCCACTCACTCACAAACACACTCAGTCACTCACACACACACATACACACACACTCACTCACTCACTCACAAACACACTCACACACACACACACATACACACTCCCTCATAAACACACTCATTCACTCACACTCACTCACAAACACACTCACTCACAAACACACACACTCGCAAACACATACACACTCACTCACTCACATTGACTCACTCACTCACTCAGAAAC
>NW_019509837.1:0-546 GCF_002814215.2 Seriola lalandi dorsalis
TAATTGTTCATCAATTCATATAATGCTGTTCTACTGCTGTCATTTTTATATACATTATTTACAGATATATCCGATTTTGTTAACACTGTATTAAAGTCCCCAACTATTAAAGTTTTGTTATTTACCCATCTTCCTATTTTATTAAACATCTCTTTCCTTTCTTTTTCACAATTACTGGCATATACATTGATTATTCTAAAGGTACTATTATTTACTATGATATCTATAATTAATATTCTACCTTCATTATCCTTATATATTAGTTTACTATTTTCTATCATATTAGTATTTATTATAGTAGCTATTCCACATGATTTATTAGTTCCATTATTATAATATATTTCCCCTTTATTTATCTTTGTTGCTGCTTTTAAGCTGTCCTCATCCCATCTTGTCTCCTGGAGACATAGGACATCGCAGGCTGGATTACTTAATATATTTTTCATCCTGCCACAAGTGCGGAGACCATTGACGTTCAGGGAGTGCAGCAGCAACATTGTAACAAAAAAAATGTTTTTTAAACACCTAGTTTATTCATCGTTCTTT
>NW_019509838.1:0-674 GCF_002814215.2 Seriola lalandi dorsalis
TTATGACTTTTTATGCCTTACTATACTATGACTTTTTATGCCTTACTATACTATGTCATTTACATGACTTTTTATACCTTACTATACTATGTGGTTTTTATGACTTTTTATGCCTTACTATACTATGTGGTTTTTATGACTTTTTATGCCTTACTATACTATGACTTTTTATGCCGTACTATACTATGACGTTTTTATGACTTTTTATGCCTTACTATACTATGTCGTTTTTATGAATTTATGCCTTACTATACTATGACATTTTTGACACTTTTTATGCCTTACTAAACTATGTCGTTTTTATGACTTTTTATGCCTTACTATACTATGACGTTTTTATGAATTTATGCCTTACTATACTATGACGTTTTTGACACTTTTTATGCCTTACTAAACTATGTCGTTTTTATGACTTTTTATGCCTTACTATACTATGACTTTTTATGCCTTACTATGCTATGAATTTTTATGCCTTTTTATGCCTTACTATACTATGACGTTTTATGACTTTTCATGCCTTACTATACTATTACTTTTTATGCCTTACTATATTATGACGTTTATTATGACTTTTTATGCCTTACTATACTATGATGTTTACTATGACTTTTTATGCCTTACTATACTATGATGTTTTTATGACTTTTCATGCCTTACTATACTATGACGTTTTT
>NW_019509839.1:0-1177 GCF_002814215.2 Seriola lalandi dorsalis
TTTTTTAAGGCATAAAAATGTGAAAAAATCTCAAAGTATAGTAAGGACTAAAAACAAAGTATAATGTCGACATAAACGATATAGTATACTAAGGCATAAAAATGTCATATTACAATAAAACATAAAACGTCATATTATAGTAAGGCATAAAAAAGTGTTAAAAAACGATATAGTATACTATGTCACAAAAACGACGTATGGCATGAAAACTAAATGGTATACTAAGACATAAAAAGTAATTAAAAATGTCATAGTATAGTAAGGCATGAAAACGTCATAGTATAGTAAGGCATAAAAAGTGGTAAAAATGTCATAGTATAGTAAGGCATGAAAATGTCATAGTATAGTAGGGCATAAAAAGTGATAAAAATGTCATATTATAGTAAGGCATGAAAACGTCATAGTATAGTAAGGCATAAAAAGTGGTAAAAATGTCATAGTATAGTAAGGCATGAAAATGTCATAGTATAGTAAGGCATAAAAAGTGGTAAAAATGTCATATTATAGTAAGGCATAAAAAGTCATAAAAACGTAATAGTATAGTAAGGCATGAAAAGTGATTAAAATGTCATAGTATAGAAAGGCATAAAAAGTGGTAAAAATGTCATAGTATAGTAGGGCATAAAAAGTGATAAAAACGTCATAATATAGTGAGGCATGAAAACGTCATAGTATAGTAGGGCATGAAAAGTGATTAAAATGTCATAGTATAGAAAGGCATGAAAATGTCATAGTATAGTAAGGCATAAAAAGTGATAAAAAGGTCATAGTATAGTAAGGCATAAAAAATGATAAAAACGTCATAGTATAGTAAGGCATAAAAAGTGGTAAAAACGTCATAGTATAGTAAGGCATAGCAAATGATAAAAACGTCATAGTATAGTAAGGCATGAAAACGTCATAGTAAAGTAAGGTATAAAAAGGCATGAAAATGTCATAGTATAGTAAGGCATAAAAAGTGATAAAAACGTCATAGTATAGTAAGGCATAAAAAGTGATAAAAACATAATAGTATAGTAAGGCATAAAAAGTCATAAAAGCGTCATAGTATAGTAAGGCATGAAAACGTCATAGTATAGTAAGGCATAAAAAGTCATAAAAATGTCATAGTATAGTAAGGTATAAAAAGTCATAAAAACGTCATAGTATAGTAAGGCATAAAAAGTGGTAAAAATGT
>NW_019509840.1:0-573 GCF_002814215.2 Seriola lalandi dorsalis
ATAAGACAATATAGTATAGGAAGGAAAAAAAAGGCCATGAAATGCCATACTATGGTATGGCATAAAAATGTTAAAAAACGTCATAGTATAGTATGGCATAAAACGTCAAAAAAAAATCATGGTATATTATGGCATAAAAAGTCATAAAAACATCATAGTATGGCAAGGAATACAACAACATAGTATATTAAGGCATAGAAATGTCAAAAAATTTCATAGTTTAGTATAGCAGAAAAATGCAAAAAAAACATCATATAGTATGGCATAAAACGTTTAAAAAAATATCATGGTATATTATGGCATAAAAGGTCATAAAAACATCACAGTATGGCAAGGAATACTAACACATAGTATTAAGGCACAAAATGGCAAAAAACATCATAGTAGAGTATGGCATAAAAACGTCATAGTATAGTATGGCATAAAACTTCAAAAAAAAATCATGGTATATTATGGCATAAAAGGTCATAAAAACATCACAGTATGGCAAGGAATACTAACACATAGTATTAAGGCACAAAATGGCAAAAAACATCATAGTAGAGTATGGCATAAAAACGTCATAGTATAGTA
>NW_019509841.1:0-918 GCF_002814215.2 Seriola lalandi dorsalis
TGACGTTTTATGCCTTACTATACTATGACGATTTATTCCTTACTATAGTATGACATTTTTTGATGTTTTTATGCCTTACTATACTATGATGTTTTTTTGACGTTTTTATGCCTTACTATACTATGACGATTTATGCCTTACTATAGTATGATATTTTTTGACGTTTAAATGCCTTACTATACTATGACGTTTTTTGACGTTTTTATGCCTTACTATACTATGATGTTTTTATGCCTTACTATACTATGACGTTTTTTGACGTTTTTATGCCTTGGTATACTATGACGTTTTATGACGTTTTTTTGCCTTACTATACTATGACGTTTTATGCCTTACTATAATATGACGTTTTATGACGTTTTTATGCCTTACTATACTATGACGTTTTATGCCTTACTATAATACGACGTTTTATGACGTTTTTATGCCTTACTATACTATGACATTTTATGCCTTACTATAGTATAACGTTTTTATGCCTTATTATATTATGACATTTTTTGACGTTTTAATACCTTAATGTATGATGACGTTTTTTGACATTTTTATGCCTTACTATACTATGACGTTTTTATGCCTTACTATACTATGACGTTTTTATGCCTTACAATACTATGACGTTTTATGCCTTACTATAATATGATTTGATGTTTTTTAACATTTTTATGCCTGACTATAATATGACATTTTGTTGACGTTTTATGCCTTACTATACTATTATTTTTTATGCCTTATTATAGTATGACATTTTTTGACGTTTTAATGCCTTACTATAGTATGATGTTTTTTGACATTTTTATGCCTTACTATACTATAACGTTTTATGCCTTACTATACTATGACATTTTTTGACATTTTTATGCCTTACTATACTATAACATTTTATCCCTTACTATACTATAACATTTTATGCCTTAC
>NW_019509843.1:0-591 GCF_002814215.2 Seriola lalandi dorsalis
TTTTTTTAGTTTTTGACATGGTCATCTGCCGTGTTGAACTGATGACCTATAAATTCGAATGTATTTTGCATTTTGTCAAATCATTCTGAAAGGCATTGCCCCTGTCGTTGTTGATGATACAGTCGTGGTGTGGACTCCTCCATAGAACGATTTTTAAAACTGTACGTTTCTAATTATGGTTGTTGTTGCTGGTAAGGATGTCCCTAACTAATCTGTGCATGGGTTTCCTGTGGGTTCACAGTCCAAAGACATGCAGGTCTTAGGAATTTTCCTTTTTTTTTTTTTTTTTTTTTTTTTTTAAATGTCATAGCAGGAAAGTACAAATGTTAACCAATAATACTAATAATTCTGTATTAGCATGTTGTGCATGCTGCTTCATTGGCTTGGCTCACTACAATACTTAAATCAGTGTAAGGAGTTAAAGGTGTTGATCCTGTTTAACGGATGACAACGTCCTCAGTGAAAAAGGTCTTTTGGTGACTCTTAATTGTCATATTTCTAAATTGTTGTGAAAGCATCTGTGTGAATGTCCCTCCTACACAGGATGAGTTGTTTGTTTACATATTTTCATTATTTGAGTTGACAGGATGG
>NW_019509844.1:0-623 GCF_002814215.2 Seriola lalandi dorsalis
TATGACTTTTTATGCCTTACTATGCTATCACGTTTTTATGACTTTTCATGCCTTACTATACTATGTCATTTTTTGGACTTTTTATGCCTTACTATACTATGTCATTTTTTTGACTTTTTATGCCTTACTATACTATGTCATTTTTTTGACTTTTTATGCCTTACTATACTATTACTTTTTATGCCTTACTATACTATGTCTTTTTTATGACTTTTCATGCCTTACTATATTATGACGTTTTTATGACTTTTTATGCCTAACTATACTATTATTTTTTATGCCTAACTATACTATGTCATTTTTATGACTTTTTATGCCTTCCTATACTATGACTTTTTATGCCTTACTATACTATGTCTTTTTTATGACTTTTCATGCCTTACTATAGTATGTCTTTTTTATGACTTTTCATGCCTTACTATATTATGACGTTTTTATGACTTTTTATGCCTAACTATACTATGACTTTTTATGCCATACTATACTATGACTTTTTATTACTTTTTATGCCTTACTATACTATGACTTTTTTATGACTTTTCATGCCTTACTATATTATGACGTTTTTATGACTTTTCATGCCTTACTATACTATGACGTTTTTATGACTTTTTATGCCTTAC
>NW_019509845.1:0-1538 GCF_002814215.2 Seriola lalandi dorsalis
TCATAGTATAGTATGGCAAAAAAGTCAGAAAAAAGTCATAATATAGTAAGGCATAAAAAGTATTAAAAAAAAGTCATAGTAAAGTAAGGCAAAAAAAGTGAAAAAAAAGTCATAGTATAGTAAGGCAAAGAAAAGTCATATATAGTAAGGCATAAAAAGTCATAGTATAGCAAGGCATAAAAAGTCATAGTATAGCAAGGCAAAAAAAGTAAAAAAAAAGTCATGGTATAGTTAGGCAGAAAAAGTCAGAAAAAGTCATAGTATAGTATGGAATAAAAAGTCATAGTATAGTAAGGCAAAAAAAGTCAGAAAAAGTCATAGTATAGTATGGCAAAAAAAGTCATAGTATAGTAAGGCAAAAAAAGTAAAAAAAAAAGTCGTGGTATAATAAGGCATAAAAAGTCAGAAAAAGTCATAGTATAGTAAGGCAAAAAAAGTAAAAAAAAAAGTCGTGGTATAATAAGGCATAAAAAGTCAGAAAAAGTCATAGTATAGTATGGCAAAAAAAGTCAGAAAAAAGTCATAGTATAGTATGGCATAAAAAGTAAAAAAAAAGGTCATGGTATAATAAGGCAGAAAAAGTCACAAAAAGTCATAGTATAGCAAGGCAAAAAAAGTATGAAAAAAAAGTCATAGTTTAGTAAGGCAAAAAAAAAGTCATAGTATAGTATGGCATAAAAAGTAATATATAGTAAGGCATAAAAAGTCAGAAAAAGTCATAGTATAGTATGGCAAAAAAAGTCATAGTATAGCAAGGCAAAAAAAGTAGAAAAAAAGGTCATGGTATAATAACGCAGAAAAAGTCACAAAAAGTCATAGTATAGCAAGGCAAAAAAAGTAAAAAAAAAAGTCAGAAAAAGTCATAGTATAGTATGGCAAAAAAAAGTCATAGTATAGTAAGGCATTAAAAGTCAAAAAAAGTCATAGTATAGTATGGCAAAAAAAGTAAAAAAAACACTCAGAGTATAGTAAGTCAAAAAAAGTCAGAAAAAAGTCATAATATAGTAAGGCATAAAAAGTCATAGTATAGTATGGCATAAAAAGTCATAATATAGTAAGGCATAAAAAGTCATAGTATAGTATGGCAAAAAAAAAGTCATAGTATAGTATGGCAAAAACAGTCATAGTATAGTATGGCAAAAAAAAGTCATAGTATAGTAAGGCATAAAAAGTCAAAAAAAGTCATAGTATAGTAAGGCAAAAAAAGTAAAAAAAAGTCATAGTATAGTAAGGCAAAAAAAGTCATAATATAGTAAGGCATAAAATAGTCATACATAAAAAGTCATAGTATAGTATGGCATAAAAAGTCATAATATAGTAAGGAGTATAGTAAGGCAAAAACAGTCAGAAAAAGTCATAGTATAGTAAGGCAAAAAAAGTATGAAAAAAAAGTCATATTATAGTAAGGCAAAAAATAGTCATAGTATAGTATGGCATAAAAAGTCATATATAGTAAGGCATAAAAAGTCATAGTATAGCAAGGCAAAAAAAGTAAAAAAAAAGTCATAGTATAGTAAGGCAAAAAAAGTATGAAAGAA
>NW_019509846.1:0-3099 GCF_002814215.2 Seriola lalandi dorsalis
GCATAAAAAGTCATAAGAATGTCATAGTATAGTAAGGCATAAAAAGTCATAAGAATGTCATAGTATAGTAAGGCATAAAAAGTCATAGTATAGTAAGGCATAGAAAGTCATAAAAACGACATAGTATAGTAAGGCGTAAAAAGTCATAAAAAAGACATAGTATAGTAAGGCATAAAAATTCATAAAAATGTCATAGTATATTACGGCATGAAAAATCATAGTATAGTAAGGCATAAAAAGTCATAGTATAGTAAGGGATAAAAATAAAAAAAAAGTCGTAGTATAGAAAGTCATAAAAAGTCATAGTATAGTAAGGCATAAAAAGTCATAGTATAGTAAGGCATAAAAAGTCATAAAAACGACATAGTATAGTAAGGCATAAAAAGTCATAGTATAGTAAGGGATAAAAATTTAAATAAAAGTCGTAGTATAGAAAGTCATAAAAAGTCACAAGAATGTCATAGTATAGTAAAGGATAAAAATTTATAAAAAAGTCGTAGTATAGAAAGTCATAAAAAGTCATAGTATATTAAGGCATTAAAAGTCATAGTATAGTAAGGCATAAAAAGTCATAAAAACGACATAGTATAGTAAGGCATAAAAAGTCATAAGAATGTCATAGTATAGTAAGGCATAAAAAGTCATAGTATAGTAAGGCATAAAGAGTAAAAGTATAGTAAGGGATAAAAATTTATAAAAAAGTCGTAGTATAGAATGTCATAAAAAGTCATAGTATAGTAAGGCATAAAAAGTTATAGTATAGTAAGGCATAAAAAGTCATAAAAAAGACATAGTATAGCAAGGCATAAAAAGTCATAAAAACGTCATAAAAACGACATAGTATAGTAATGCATAAAAAGTCATAAGAATGTCATAGTATAGTAAGGCATAAAAAGTCATAGTATAGTAAGGCATAAAAAGTCATAAAAACGACATAGTATAGTAACGCATAAAAAGTCATAAGAATGTCATAATATACTAAGGCATACAAAGTCATAGTATAGTAAGGGATAAAAATTTCTAAAAAAGTCGTAGTATAGAAAGTCATAAAAAGTCATAGTATAGTAAGGCATAAAAAGTCATAAAAACGATCTAGTATAGTAAAGCATAAAAAGTCATAAGAATGTCATAGTATAGTAAGGCGTAAAAAGTCATAAAAATGTCATAGTATAGTAAGCCATAAAAATTCATAAAGATGTCATAATATACTATGGCATGAAAAATCATAGTATAGCAAGGCATAAAAAGTCATAAAAACGTCATAGTATATTAAGGCATAAAACGTCATAAAAACGACATAGTATAGTAAGGCGTAAAAAGTCATAAAAATATCATAGTATAGTAAGGAATAAAATGTCATAGTATAGTAAGACATAAAAAGTAATAAAAAAGTCACAGTATACTAAGGCGTAAAAAGTCATAAAAACATCATAGTATAGTAAGGCATAAAAAGTCATAGTATAGTAAGGCATAGAAAGTCATAAAAACGACATAGTATGAAAACGCATAAAAAGTCATAAGAATGTCATAGTATAGTAAGGCATAAAAAGTCATAGTATAGTAAGGCATAAAAAGTCATTAAATCGTCATAGTATAGGAACGCATAAAAAGTCATAAAACCATCATGGTATAGTAAGCCATTAAAAGTCATAAAAACAACTTAGTATAGTAAGGCATAAAAAATCATGAAAACATGATAGTGTAGTAAGGCATAAAAAGTTATAAAAAAAACCATTGTATAGTAAGGCATGAAAAGTCATAAAAACGACATAGTATCTTAAGGCATATAAAGTCATAAAAATGACATAGTTTATTAATTCATAAAAAGTCTTAAAAACAACATGGTATATTAAGGCATAAAAAGTCATAAAAACATCATAGTATAGTAAGGCATAAAAAGTCTTAAAAACATTGTAGTATAGTTAGGCATAAAGAGTGAAAAAAAAAAGTTATTGTATAGTAAGGCACAAAAAATTATAAAAAAATGCCATTGTATAGCATCACATAAAAAGTCATAAAAACCTCATAGTAAAGTAAGGCATAAAATGTCATAACACAACATAGTATATATAGTAAGGCATAAAAAGTCATTAAATCATCACAGTATAGTAAGGTATAAAAAAGTCATAAAAACGACATAGTTTAGTAAGGCATAAAATCATCATGGTATAGTAAGGCATAAAAAGTCATAAAAATGACTTAGTATATATAGTAAGGCATAAAAAGTCTTAAAAACATCATAGTATATAAGGCATAAAAAGTGAAAAAAAAAAGTCATTGTATAGTAAGGCCTGAAAACGACATAGTATAGTAAGGCATAAAAGATTACAAAAAAATCATTTTATAGTATCACATAAAAAGTCATAAAAATGACATAGTATAGTAAGGCATAAAAAGTCATTAAATCGTCACAGTATAGTTAGGCATGAAAATTCATAAAAACGACATAGTATAGTAAGGCGTAAAAAGTCATAAAAATGTCATAGTATAGTAAGGCATAAAATTGTCACTAAACGACATAGTATAGTAAGGCATAAAAAGTCATAAAAACAACATAATATAAAAAGGCATAAAAACAACATAGTGCAGTAAGGCATAAAAAGTCATTAAATCGTCATAGTATAGTAAGCCATAAAAAGTCATAAAAACGACATAGTATAGTAAGGCATAAAAGTCCTAAAAACAACATAGTGTAGTAAGGCATAAAAAGTCATAAAAGCGTCATAGTATAGTAAGGCATAAAAAGTCATAAAAACATCATAGTATAGTAAGGCATAGAAAGTGAAAAAAAAAAAGTCATGTATAGTAAGGCCTGAAAACGACATAGTATAGTAAGGCATAAAAAATCATAAAAAAACCATTGTATAGTATAACATAAAAAGCCATAAAAGCCTCATAGTATAGTAAGGCATAAAATGTGATAAAACAACATAGTATAGTAAGGCATAAAAAGTCCTAAAAACAACATAGTATATTAAGGCATAAAAAGTCATAAAAACATCATAGTATAGGAAGGCATAAAAAGTCTTAAAAACATCGTAGTATAGTTAGGCATAAAGAGTGAAAAAAAAAAGTTATTGTATAGTAAGGCCTGAAAAC
>NW_019509847.1:0-1325 GCF_002814215.2 Seriola lalandi dorsalis
ACTTTTTAAATATCTTTCGTACCTTATTGTACAATGACTTTTTGTGACTTTCTATACCTTCTTAAACTATTAATTAAGTTGACTTATTATGCTGTCAATTTTTTATGACTTTTTATGCCTTACTAAAAGTACTTTTAGTAAGGCATAAAAAGTCATAAAAAAGTCATAGCATAGTAAGGCATGAAAAGACACAGTATAGGAAGGCATAAAAAGTCATAGTATATTAAAGTGTAAAAAGTCATAAAAAAGTCATTATAGTAAGGCATAAAAAGTAAAAAAAAAAACTACATAGTATATTAAGGCATAAAAAGTCATAGTATAGTAAGGCATGAAATTTCATAAAAAGTCATTATAGTAAGGCATAAAAAGTAATAAAAACGACATATTATAGTAAAGCATAAAATGTCAAAAAACGACATACTATAAGGCATAAAAAGTCATAGTATAGTATGGCATAAAATGTCAAAAAACGACATACTATAAGGCATAAAAAGTCATAATATAGTAAGGCATAAAAAGTCATAAAATATTCATGGTACAGTAAGGCATAAAAAGTCATAAAAAAGTCATATTATAGTAAGTAATAAAAAGTAAAAAAAACGACATAATATAGTAAGGCATAAAAAGTCATAAAAACAACGTAGTATAGCAAAGCATAAAAAGTCATAGTAGTAAGGCTTAAAACGTCATAAAAAAAGTCATAGTTAAGTAAGGCATGAAAAGACATAGTATAGTAAGGTGTAAAAAGTCATAGTTTAGTAAGGCATAAAAAGTAATAAAAACGACATAGTATAGTAAGACATAAAAAGTCAGAATTTAGAAAGGCATAAAAAGTAATAAAAACGACATAGTATAGCAAGGCATAAAAAGTCATAGCATAGTAAAGAATAAAAAGTCATAAAAATGACATAGTATAGTAAGGCATAAAAAGTCATAAAAAAGTAATATTTTAGTAAGGCATAAAATGTAAAAAAAAAGTAATATTTTAGTAAGGCATAAAATGTCAAAAAAACGACATAGTATAGCAAGGCATAAAAAGTCATAGTATAGTAAAGAATAAAAAGTCATAAAAAGTCAAAGTATATTAAGGTATAAAAAGTCATAAAAAAGTCATAGTATAGCAAGGCATAAAAATTCATAGTATAGTAAAAGATAAGAAGTCATAAAAAAATCATAGTTTAGTAAGGCATAAAAAGTAATAAAAACGTCAGTATAGTAAGGCATAAAAATTCATAGTATAGTAAAAGATAAGAAGTCATAAAAAAGTCATAGTTTAGTAAGGCATAAAATGTCAAAAAACAACATAGTATAGCAACGCATAAAAA
>NW_019509848.1:0-616 GCF_002814215.2 Seriola lalandi dorsalis
ACGCAATACACGCAATACACACTGCACACACACAATACACACTGCACACACGCAATACACACAATACACACTGCACACATGCAATACACACTGCACACACAATACGCACTGCACACACGCAATACGCACTGCACACACGCAATACGCACTGCACACACACAATACACACTGCACACATGCAATACACACTGCACACATGCAATACACACCGTACACACACAATACACACAATACGCACTGCACACACACAATACACACTGCACACACACAATACACACTTCACATACTGCACACAATACACACTGCACACACACAATACACACTGCACAGACGCAATACACGCAATACACACTGCACACACACAATACACACTGCACACACGCAATACACACAATACACACTGCACACATGCAATACACACTGCACACACAATACGCACTGCACACACGCAATACACACTGCACACACAATACACACTGCACACATGCAATACACACTGCACACACAATACACACTGCACACAGGTTGATCCTGATGTGTGTCGTGGCATTTTCTTCTCCACAGGGAAACTGGCTGTGGCAGACATTACTGCAGCACACACACTCTGAATACAAAA
>NW_019509849.1:0-1152 GCF_002814215.2 Seriola lalandi dorsalis
TGTGATGACAACACCATGGGGTCAAGTCGCCAAAGACTCTCACATCTCTCAGTTTCCCTCTCGTGTTTTGAAATTTGCAATAAAAGTTTATTTGTTTACACAACTGAGTCTCTCTTGACTAATTTGTCATCATGCCAAGTAAGTATGGTGAGGCATGAAAATTTCAGAAAATGTATTTGTATAGTAAGACATAAAAACGTCATAAAAACGGCATAGTATAGAAAAGCATAAAAACGACATAGTATATAAAAGCATAAAAACGACATAGTATAGAAAAGCATAAAAAGTCATAAAAAAGTCAGGAATGAAAAGTCATAGCATAGTAAGGCATAAAAAGTCATAAAAACATCATAGTATTGTAAGGCATGAAAAGTCATAAAAACGTCATAGTATAGTAAGGCATGAAAAGTCATAGTATATAAAGGCATAATAAGTCATAAAAAAGGCATAATATAATAAGGCATAAAAAGTCATAAAAACGTCAGGAATGAAAAGTCATAGTATAGTAAGGCATAAAAAGTGATAAAACGACATAGTATAGAAAAGCATAAAAACGTCATAGTATAGTAAGGCATGAAAAGTCATAGTATAGTAAGGCATAAAAAGTCATAAAAACGTCATATTTTTGTAAGGCATAAAAAGTCATAAAAACGTCACAGGATAGTAAGGCATGAAAAGTCATAGTATAGTAAGGCATAAAAAGTCATAATATAGCAAGGCATAAAAAGTCATAAAAACGTCACAGGATAGTAAGGCATGAAAAGTCATAGTATATAAAGGCATAATAAGTCATAAAAAAGGCATAATATAATAAGGCATAAAAAGTCATAAAAACGACATAGTATAGAAAGTCATAAAAACGTCATAGTATAGTAAGGCATGAAAATTCTTAGTATACTAAGGCATAAAAAGTCATAAAAACGTCATAGTATAGTAAGGCATGAAAAGTCATAGTATAGTAAGGCATAAAAAGTCATAATATAGCAAGGCATAAAAAGTCATAAAAACGACATAGTATAGAAAAGATAGAAAAGTCATAGTATAGTAAGGCATAAAAAGTCATAAAAACGTCACAGTAGAGTAAGGCATAAAAAGTCATAAAAACGTCATAGTATAGTAAGGCATGAAAAGTCATAGTATAGTAAGGCATAA
>NW_019509849.1:1172-2020 GCF_002814215.2 Seriola lalandi dorsalis
GTCATAGTATAGTAAGGCATGAAAAGTCATAGTATAGTAAGGCATAAAAAGTCATAAAAACCACATAGTATAGAAAAGCATAAAAACGACATAGTATAGTAAGGCATAAAAAGTCATAAAAACGTCATATTATTGTAAGGCATGAAAAGTCATAAAAACGTCATAGTATAGTAAGGCATAAAAAGTCAGTATAGTAAGGCATAAAAAGTCATAAAAAAGTCATAGTATAATAAGGCATAATAAGTCATAAAAAAGTCATAGTATAGTAAGGCATGAAAAGTCATAGTATAGTAAGGCATAAAAAGTCATAATATAGCAAGGCATAAAAAGTCATAAAAACGTCACAGGATAGTAAGGCATAAAAAGTCATAAAAACGACATAGTATAGAAAAGATAGAAAAGTCATAGTATAGTAAGGCATAAAAAGTCATAAAAACGTCACAGTAGAGTAAGGCATAAAAAGTCATAAAAACGTCATAGTATAGTAAGGCATGAAAAGTCATAGTATAGTAAGGCATAATAAGTTATAAAAACGACATAGTATAGTAAGGCATAAAAAGTGATAAAAACGTCAGGAATGAAAAGTCATAGTATAGTAAGGCATAAAAAGTGATAAAACGACATAGTATAGAAAGTCATAAAAACGTCATAGTATAGTAAGGCATGAAAATTCTTAGTATACTAAGGCATAAAAAGTCATAAAAACGTCATAGTATAGTAAGGCATGAAAAGTCATAGTATAGTAAGGCATAAAAAGTCATAATATAGCAAGGCATAAAAAGTCATAAAAACGTCACAGTAGAGTAAGGCATAAAAAGTCATAAAAACGACATAGTATAGTAAGGCAT
>NW_019509850.1:0-785 GCF_002814215.2 Seriola lalandi dorsalis
ACAGCTAGAATAGCTGAGAGGAGTGCCTCGGGGCAGAGCCCCGAGGCATCTATTAATCTTCTGTTTCGGGTTTATTATTCTTCCGCCAAATTTCGGCGCGTAACTCGTCCCGCAGCTTTGAGAAAACCCCGGTAATATATACATCAAAGCGTGCGTCTTGATCCCGCAAGGGGTGCTATGACTTTTGGTGTTAAAATTCCAATTTTTCCCAAAGTTATTCCCAAAAAACTGGGAATAAATAATGCATTAGAAATGCATTGGAATTTCCTTTAGAAACCCACCTTTTTTCTACAAAATTGCACCTTTTTTCTGAGTCACCCAGCTCTCTCATACCTGCACGTAGAAATATGATTCAAACTATAAAACGGAGGAAAACTTCTGCTCTCTCAAAAAGACAGGAACTGTTTTTACATAACATGTAAACTTTTCACACTGTGAGCACTCAAAGGAGGCGTGCAAATCACTTTTTCTTCAAAGTTAGAGTGAAAGCGTCAGTTGGCTAGAGTGCGTGAAGCAGTAGAAAATAACCTTTATTTTTATTTTTAACTCGAGCTCGCGGCCAAACCGTAAAAAGGAGACAAATAATTCTTTCTGAAAATGTAGACATAGTTGTTGGGATTCATAAAATGTAACTTTGACAGGCAGGGTCTGCACAAAATTTAAACGGGGGTGCCGAGTCCGGCAGCAATACCTGTCTCACTCTCATTGACACCTAATGTAATCGTCTTTTTTTTTCAAAAGAATCTCACTCTGTCTTCGCACTGAGCTTACTCACTCATTTTAAG
>NW_019509852.1:0-839 GCF_002814215.2 Seriola lalandi dorsalis
AAAATATCATAGTATAGTAAGGCATAAAAAATCATAGTATATTAAGGCATAAAAAGTCATAGTATAGTAAGGCATAAAAAGTCATAAAAAAGTCATAGTATAGTAAGGCATAAAAATATCATAGTATAGTAAGGCATAAAAAATCATAGTATAATAGGGCATAAAAAATCATAGTATAGTAAGGCATAAAAAATCATAGTATAATAGGGCATAAAAAGTCATAGTATAGTAAGGCATAAAAAGTCATAAAAAAGTCATAGTATAGTAAGGCATAAAAAGTCATAAAAATATCACAGTATCGTAAGACATAAAAAGTCATAAAAAATCATAGTATAGTAAGACATAAAAAGTCATAAAGATATCATAGTATACTAAGGCATAAAAATATCATAGTATAGTAAGGCATAAAAAGTCATAAAAAAGTCATAGTATAGTAAGGCATAAAAATATCATAGTATAGTAAGGCATAAAAAGTCATAAAAATATCATAGTATAATAAGGCATAAAAAGTTATAGTATAAAAAGTCATAAAAACGACATAGTACAGTAAGGCATAAAAAGACATAAAAATTACATAGTTTAGTAAGGCATAGAAAGTCATTAAAACAATACAGTACAATAAGGCATAAAAAGTCATGAAAATGACATAGTTCAGTAAGGCATAGAAAGTCATTAAAACGACATAGTATAGTAAGGCATAAAAAGTCATTGAAACAACATAGTATAGTAAGGCATAGAAACGACATAGTATAGTAAGGCATAAAAAGTCATAAAAACGACATAGTATAGTAAGGCATAAAAAGTCATAAAAATGACATAGTATAGTAAGGCATAAAAAG
>NW_019509853.1:0-499 GCF_002814215.2 Seriola lalandi dorsalis
TGTTCGTAAAAGCTCAGTGAGGCTGATCCCGTCCAGAAACAACACCTCTCACACAGGCCACCTTTCAGCAGGTGCAGGTCCAGGTTCTGGTCCTGGTCTAGGTCCAGGTTCTGGTCCTGGTCTAGGTCCAGGTCCAGGTTCAGGTCCTGGTCTAGGTCCAGGTCCAGGTCCAAGTCCAGGTCCAGGTCCAGGTCCAGGTCAAGGTCCAGGTTCAGGTCCTGGTCCAGGTCCAGGTCCAGGTTCAGGTCCAAGTCCAGGTCCTGGTCCAGGTCCAGTTCCAAGTCCAGGTCCAGGTCCAGGTCCTGGTCTAGGTCTGACAACTTAAAATTAAAGGTGGTTTAAATATTTATATTATATTTCACAGCCTAGCTTTTAATTCGATAAAACTGGGGCTTTATAGATGCAGTGTAAACAGAATTGAAAGGAAACAAAACAATTGTTTCATTGAGTGTAGTCTGTTTCACCTGTGACCACACCCACCAGTGATGTCACGGTGTAC
>NW_019509854.1:0-710 GCF_002814215.2 Seriola lalandi dorsalis
TGGGAGAGAGAGACTGGGAGACTGGGAGAGAGAGACTGAGAGAGAGAGAGACTGGGAGAGAGAGACTGGGAGACTGGGAGAGAGAGACTGAGAGAGAGAGAGACTGGGAGAGAGAGACTGGGAGAGAGAGAGACTGGGAGACTGGGAGAGAGGGGGAGAGAGACTGGGAGAGTGGGAGAGAGAGACTGGGAGAGAGGGAGAGAGAGGGGGAGAGAGGGAGACTGGGAGACTGGGGGAGAGGGGGAGAGAGACTGGGAGAGTGGGAGAGTGGGAGACTGGTAGACTGGGAGAGAGAGAATGGGAGAGAGGGGGAGAGAGGGGGAGAGAGGGAGACTGGGAGACTGGGGGAGAGAGAGACTGGGAGACTGGGAGAGAGAGACTGGGAGAGAGGGGGAGAGAGACTGGGAGACTGGGAGAGAGAGACTGGGAGAGTGGGAGAGGGGGAGAGAGACTGGGAGACTGGGAGAGAGAGACTGGGAGAGAGGGGGAGAGAGACTGGGAGAGTGGGAGAGGGGGAGAGTGTGTGCTCACACCTGGAACAGCAGGCTGGTGTACTGGCCGGCCTGAGCCTGCAGCAGCGTCCCCTCTCGTGCTCTGGTTCTGAACACCAGGCCCAGGTACCAGGGCGTGGAGATGGTCACGTCGTTCTTCAGGTCCCACCAGAGGGCGCTGTTTCCCAGGAAGCGGTGGGGGTGTGGCATCACTGAGGT
>NW_019509855.1:0-2585 GCF_002814215.2 Seriola lalandi dorsalis
ATAGCATTTGTACTAAAACTATGTGTGTTTGGTCTGCAATGGCACCACACCACACTGTGCTGCCGTGCCATGTCCTAAGTGTTTGCATTTGCACAGCTTATTTGTACACTGGTGACAGGAACTGTAGCATTGATCAACCCAGGCAGCATGGCCATGATGCAAATACTGACTTAAACTGCACCAACTCTTTTAAACTCCCCTGATTGTTTTACATAATGTGGACATACACAGTGTACTCAGGTGTATGTGTACTGTTATCACAAAGTGTTAGGGAGTGGCACATCTGTTGTACTTTTAGAAATATAGGGTTGATGAAATGAATACAATGATAAACAGCCAGATAAGGAAAAGAATAACAGAATGTGAATTTGAGTAATGCTCACATTAAATGTGTCACAATGGCGCTGCATAGTTATTCATAAATTTTTTCTAAACTTTTAAATAAATATTTCTGAAGCTGATTCTTATTGTGTATTCATAGAAAATACATAAAGCTTCACTGCAGTTTTCAACTAATGAGTAAGTGTCCCTTTATCTTTGGAACCTTGTAATCATGAATTATACTACAGTAAATTTCAGAGACCGTCTGCCATTAAATTCACCAAACAAACACATCAGTAAAACAATCTGAGCAGCACTAGCACGGTATTCATTAACCTCATAACAATAAACAATCCTGCTGCAGTGCTGTGAAGTGAAAAGCTTCACAACCTGGTTCATTGACTTGTTGGAAAAGATAGATGTTATTATTCAACTTCAACCAGTGAGATGAGTGTTAGTGTGTCCTGCAGCCACCTTTGGCCCCGTGTGGCCTGACCGGCCCCCGTCACATGTTTGAGGCTGAAATCATCTGACTGACAGGATGTTGACTCAGGCACTGTGAAACCAATGTGAAACCTCCTTCTAAAACTGAAAGTCACATCCGCTCAACATCTGGTCACACTGCGGGCCTGGCAACAGACACGTAGGAACAATGAGAGTACACATACAGATAGAGAGAATGTATAAACACAAAATAGACAAAGAAACACAAAGTGGATGATTTCGGCCTCAAAGGGAACTCTTGCTCAGAAACCAGGTTAGTCACAGCGAGCATGGGACACTTATGTTTCTCAGTTTTATCAGTTTCATGAGTGGACTGAGTGAATTGCTGTTTTACTGTCCTCATCCTCTATGTCCAACTGTGAACAGCCATCCACTATTCACATCACTTATTCTCAGTATTCCTGCTTCTTCATGTATGAACTTACTGTGCATGTTAATCAATTTCCTGGTGTATGTACAGTACATGAACGTCAACTAAAAGCCATATCATAATTACAGCCCTCCATGATATACTGTAATATATATCACGTGTGTGTGTGTGTGTGTGTGTGTGTGTGTGTGTGTGTGTGTGTGTGTGTGTGTGTGTGTGTGTGTGTCCTCACCTGCAGGCAGGGCAGCCTCCCACCACCACTACAGAGGGTTGGAGGATGGTGTAGGTCCCAGCATAGGGCTGCTGGGATACGGCCGGGCCCATTTGGGCCGATGGGTATCCTGTGGTTGACAGAAGGAGATGGCACAGATGTTATTGTGGACAGGTAGTGTCAATACTTAGCTTGTTTGTAATAGAGAAGTTACCACACCATGTCCTGTTTTTTTAATTTAAACTTTTATTCAGCGGATTTTCTGTATGAATTTGAAATGTGAAATGTGCACACTCAGTAGTGACACATATTCAGAGGCTGCACTTATCACTGTCAACAGGTTGTGCAACACAGCCAGACAGTACTGAAGTAGACAGACAAAAGGAAGTGAAATGTAATTTGAAGTGCAAGTTTGCCAAATCAAGTTAAATTGAGCTTTGGTCTAGTATTAAGTAATTTTGAATTGATCTGTTGCTATGAAAATAATTTTCTAAGTGTAACTGTCATGTTACAGAGAGACTGGAATGATTAATGGTTACAAGCAATGTTTATCAGGAACAAAAACCAGACCCTTGAAAGGCACATCTGATCATCAACTTACTATAAAAACAAGCTGGCCAGGGACCACTAAGTTATGACAAGTTATGATGTGTGTGAGTGTGTTTGCAGGAGAGTTGTGGATTCGCTGGATCTGAGGCCATATTGACTTTTCTGACCACTTGTGTACAGCTGTGTGCAAGTGCATTTGTGACACAGTGAACTTTGATACCACAGCATTCCCAGTAATGTTTACCCACACTTTTTGTCTGATATGGACGCGTCCCTGTGAGGAGACCAGACTTTTAGCCAAATTATTCATTTTCTAAATGAAAACAATGCTTTGGAAACGTTTGAATCAGGTTTCGGGGCTAACCTCAGTACAGAGACGACCCTTGTTGAAATTCTCAGTGGTCTCAGAATTAACGCTGATGTTAGTAAGGTCTCTGTTCTGATTCTTCTGGATATAAATTCTGCTTTTGACATAGCTGAAACAGCTGATGAAATTCTTATGGATAGCCTTGAGTGCAGGGTTAGGCTCTGTGGGACTATTTTAAACTGATTCCGATTGTGCATCACATGGAGGAATTTTTTTCAGGAAAATATGATTTGCCCTTAGGTGTTGCTCATGTAAGGAGTCAT
>NW_019509856.1:0-1493 GCF_002814215.2 Seriola lalandi dorsalis
AAAGATTTGAATTTCCTGAGTTGTAATTACGACTTTGATGTTGACGTGAACATTGACGAGCAGTAATTACAGAAACTCTGACATGAAGTTATTTTTACTAATTATTGTTTTGTTTCTATATTTTCTGTAGTTTATTGATGTGATGATTGATTTATTTATTTGATATTGAACGCTTGGCTCCATCACTGCAAACATCCACGCTGCGTCACGACCAAGTCTCTACACCTCCACCTGAAGAGTGCACCTCACAGAGCAGGAACCCTGCGTCGCTCCGGGGGGAGGAGGGGAAGTTAAAAGTTCAGGCGCACAGTCGGAGGTGGGAGGGTAGAGAGTCGGTCAGAAGGTTTCCGAGTCCTCCGAGTCGTTCTCGGTGGTTCCCTCGCTGGAGGGTCCGGAGGGGTTCCTGGGGCTGCGTGGCCCCCGAGGGCCGGTGCCCGGGCCTTTACCCCCCTGGTGGGGCAGCTGCCTCAGCAGGGAGCCTGGGGAGGGAGCCCCGGAGCTGCAAGGGGAGCAGAAAGGCATCATGGTAGCCAGAATGAGAGCCAGACAGTCAGCCACCTCTCTGCTAGGAGCACAAGCCAGAGCAGGGGTCAGACCTGAGGTAGAGAGACAGAGAGAAAGACCGAGAGAGAAAAGAGAGAGAGGAAGGAGGCAGGGAGGGAGGGAGAGGGACAAAAGGGAGAAAGGAGGGCGAGACGTGGACGTGGAGGAAGCGAGGAAGGCAAAGCAGAGACAGGAGCAGGAGACAGAAGGAGGGACGGAGCAGCATTCCATTAGTGTCCAGCCAGCTGACATGAGGAGGGGGGAGGGGGACGACCACAGCTGACGACTACCACTAACGAACAAACACATTTAATTAAAGTCCAACTGAAATCACATTTAATCCCCCCCCACCTTTTTTTTGCAGTTTGAAATGATGTGTATTCTATATATGTTGAGTTCATTTGGGGTCATATGACAAAGGCTGACAAAGGCTGACAAAGGCTGACAAAGGCTGACAAAGGCTGACAAAGGCTGACAAAGGCTGACAAAGGCTTACACTGTAGGGATCAAGAAGCCATGTGCTTTCCCCCTATTGCCTTTGCTTTTCACTTGTTGCCTTTGCTTTCTCCCTATTGCCTTTGCTTTTCACTTGTTGCCTTTGCTTTTCACTTGTTGCCTTTGCTTTCCCCCTATTGCCTTTGCTTTTCACTTGTTGCCTTTGCTTTTCACTTGTTGCCTTTGCTTTTCTCTTGTTGCCTTTGCTTTTCACTTGTTGCCTTTGCTTTTCCCCTGTTGCCTTTGCTTTTCACTTATTGCCTTTGCTTTTCACTTGTTGCCTTTGCTTTTCCCCTATTGCCTTTGCTTTTCCCCTGTTGACTTTGCTTTTCCCCTATTGCCTTTGCTTTTCCCCTGTTGCCTTTGCTTTTCCCCTATTGCCTTTGCTTTTCCCCTGTTGCCTTTGCTTTTCCCCTATTGCCTTTGCTTTTCCCCTGTTGCCTTTGCTTTTCCCC
>NW_019509857.1:0-1648 GCF_002814215.2 Seriola lalandi dorsalis
GTCATTGACTTCGTGCCTTTGCCTCAGACACACGACTTGTCATGGCCGAACTCGCTCCGCTGACACAGCGGAGACTTGAAACATTTCTCCCAGGGAAGTGATCAGAAGTCAAGATTCTCTCAACGTGGGACTTGACAATCCTGCAAGCGCTCACTTCACAGAGAGGAAATCCTGCAGCATGTGCTCCTTCAGCATCAAGGGCTCTGCTGCACCCCTCTGTGTGGTGGTCACAGGCTGCCAGTACCTGGGCAGTAGGACATGTCGCTCTGAGGGGAGTTTTACCTCCATGACATCTTGTCAGACTCTCTTCTAATCCGTCAAAATGTGGGACAGCCATCAGATTTTTCCGTCATTGTTAAAGAAGTTCAGTCAATGATGGAAAAGATTCGTTTTCGATAAAATGAATTTAAAAAAAAACGTTCTGGGTCCATTGAAGAGGCTAAATGAACAGATCTAAACTCAGGCTGTGATATCAAAGTAACAACAAACCAACTGATCTAACAGACAAAGAACAAAAGGGAATGTATATACTGGCTGATGAGACCTGAATCAGACCAGACATACACACTAACACCCTAACTAACAAAGAGAAACAGAATTAGAACAACTTAAGATAAATTTACATGAATAAATATAAATGTTGAATATACAAAAGTTTGAACAAATCCAACAAATACTAAATAAACCATAGGTTTGTTGTATGAAATAAAGGAGTGTTTGTGTGTGCAGTACGGGTGTAAAAGATAACGACCAAGGTGGCCACCACAGTGTTTTAACAATGGTGAAAATGCACAATAACTGTAGAACTATTATATTTATAAAAAGGAAAAGCCAGATACCTTCATTTAAAGAGAAAATGGTTAAATATAAAAGTACTGAATATCAAAGATATTATTGGTGCCTTCCATCTCCAAATAATGATATCAGCCTTGAAAAATACATATCGTTGGAACCCTCACACACACACACACACACACACACACACACACACACACACACACACACACACACACACACACACATGCACATGCACACACACACTCCTGCCTCAGGTTGGACCTCGCTTGTTTGTGATAAATGCAGCATTTGTGTCCAGGGTGTGGGCTTATTTCTGCTCAGTTGCCTGCTCTGGCTAAGCTAAGCCTTGTGTTGCTGATAATGACAGCTGTGAAAGGAGTGGGGGACTGAATGAAAACCAGTGGGGGTGGAGAGTAGCTGTGGATCCAGTCACTCTGCCCTGCCAGGCCTGTATTTACCATCCTTCTGTGTCCTGCAGTGTCACACAGGGGTGCACACGCTCAACTCACTTCTCCTCTGTTTACCAGTGTAAGGGCCTATTTTTCTCTATAAACAAGGGCTGTCTTCATTTAAAAGTGGCATTTCATGTGCCAAGCAGGATCCTTCACCACCCAGATTGTTTTTATATATTTTTTTGTGTGCTGTAAAATTGCTTCAAGACAAGTCAGACACATATTACTGTGAGGAGATACATTTTTTCACAGCGGCAGTAAACGGGAGAGATGCTGGATTCTTACATTTCAGAGTGATGATGTGTGCATTTCTATAAACTGGTACTAAAGAGCCTCTTTGGCTTATATCTATACTGTAGCTATTTCATGTACTATACAGGTAATGTTAGCTGTTTAAG
>NW_019509858.1:0-1584 GCF_002814215.2 Seriola lalandi dorsalis
TGGTTCTTCTTCAGTGTTTTTCAGTCCTGGAGGTTGATGCTTGGTTTGATCACACAGCTGTAAAGCAGCAGCTATTAATCAACACAACATGAGACCCTCGACAGACCCCGATCAGAATCAGCTGGTGAGGTGTGATGAGGTGGGACATGTCCTGTCCTGGTGGCTGAGGACAGCACAGCTCCTGCTTGTTTTCAGTTCCACCATGTGAGTAAAGATTTCTCATGACGTTCAGGTAAACGTTTCCAAAGTCACATAAAGACAGAGTGAGCTGGAGTCAGTGAGGACAGAGCTGGAGGCTGGGAGGCAGCGCCATAGCAACCCAGAGCCATAACCCCAGCCCTCCGCGGGGACGTGACATTTACTCCTACGAGCCCCGGCGCTGTGGGTAAAACCTTTTGTTGCCAGCAGTCATTTTCCAGCCGCTCCTCCTGAGGCCGACGACTTTAATTGCTTTTGTTGTCTTTGATGGAGACGGAGAGAGAGAGAGCTAAAGATCCTCGCTCTGCCCTCCAGCTGCTCTGACTGAGGCCGATTACAGAGCTCTCGACATGGAGAGCCCCCCGCCGGCTCTGAGAGGACAGGACGGGCCAGAGACCAAAGACAGACACGTGTCACCTGAGGACAATCAGAGACATTTCCTGTTGGACAGCTTATTATTGGCTCTACTGCAAGACATCATCAAGGCTCAGTACGAAGAACCTCATGAGAACCCTTCTTCATTCAGAACCAGCATCACCGGTTCTCGTTGCTCCTTCATTAGAGATCCTTAAGACTTTAACGATACAACTGCTTTCATCAATACTACTTACCGATACGGTACTTTAACGGTTCTCTTATCGATACGGTACTTTAACGGTTCTCTTATCGATACGGTACTTTAACGGTTCTCTTATCGATACGGTACTCTAACGATTCTCTTACCGATACGGTACTTTAACGGTTCTCTTATCGATACGGTACTTTAACGGTTCTCTTATCGATACGGTACTCTAACGATTCTCTTACCGATACGGTACTTTAACGGTTCTCTTATCGATACGGTACTTTAACGGTTCTCTTATCGATACGGTACTCTAACGGTTCTCTTACCGATACGGTACTTTAACGGTTCTCTTACCGATACGGTACTTTAACGGTTCTCTTACCGATACGGTACTCTAACGGTTCTCTTACCGATACGGTACTCTAACGGTTCTCTTATAGATCCTTTTTGTTATTTTGTAAGAGAAAACAGAATTAACAGAATTAATTTGCTGTATTTGATCACATGAACTTATTTAACATTCTTGGGTAACAAACTTTAACAACATGGTTTTGAACACATCACTACAGGCGGATTTCGTGATGATGGAAACGTTAATGGAAACTTTAGACCTGCATGCACCAGACCGTGTTAACCCGACTCTCTCCCCATCTTACAATCCCACCTTAAAACACACCTGTTCAAACACGCCCATTCTGTTTAACTCCAGCCTCCGATTAAATCATCTTTATTTTATGCATTATATGCATTGGAATTTATTTGTTATTTCATACTTTGTTCTTTTTATTTTATCTCTAGCTGAGTGTTGTAAGGTGTCCTTA
>NW_019509859.1:0-2795 GCF_002814215.2 Seriola lalandi dorsalis
GTGAGTCATTGACATTAGAAGTGTTTTTTTGTCTGTGACTGGTGAGTCTGATGATGATAATGATTAATATTATGTTAATAGGTGGATTCATATCACGGGAGGGATTTTGCGCTGCTCACTCAGGCTTTACATTTCTGCTTTAGCTATAATTGATGCTTGGCTTGTGTATGTAATCGCTTTTCTTTATTTAGAGAGGCTGAAGGACTAATTTCAAAGCGGGTGTAGGCATTGCTATTAATACTCCCACATGTCTCATCGACACACGCACACACGCACACACACACACACACACACACACACAAACACAACACGAATAAACATGCTCTCAGTTAATTTATTGCTGTAGTCCTTTCAGATGACCTGCAGGGATCTTTGTCCATCCCATTACTGCTGCCTTTGATATAAAACAGTTTAATACCACTTCATTCATCATGTAAACCTTGTGGAAGCTATGCAGGGACAGCAAAGAATCCTCCTGTTTTGATTATATTGTATGAAATACTTGGTTTTACTTCAAATCAGACTATTCTGACTGGAATTTATGAATGTTTATCTCAACATAAATGGATTTTTATGTATTCATTTAATTTTTATAGGTTGATGAGTGTGTGTGTGTGTGTGTGTGTGTGTGTGTGTGTGTGTGTGTGATAACTATGGGCAAAATTATACAGCTTTTTTTTAATATTCATTAAAGATGAAAGTGGAATTGGCGGATTATCTTTACTTAAGGTTCCAGAAATGACCATTATTATAGCCATTGTAATACCCATGGGTATAATAATGGTCATTTCTGTATTTTGCCACCTTCATCAAATGTGCAAGCCCAGTTTGTGGGGAAGGGGAGGGTTACTTCAACACCTTTCTGTCCATTGGGGTTTAATAAGGCCAGAAGAAAAGAAAACATTTGAAGCAGAAATCCAAGGTTCAATGTAATCTTTATTATCCCAGAGTGCAATTTGTTGCACAGCCAGCAGTAAACAGATACAGCAAATATCATAATCACATACACTAACCTACACTCAAGCAATTTACACTAAAGACAAAGACGGTACCAGGGACAAATGAGTTTTTGAGTCTATTGCTCCTGCATCTAGACATAATATATCTCTTGATTTTTCCAAGTTCCAGTTGATTTTGCAGTTATTATCGTTTTCACGCGTACGGCAGCGGAGCCTGGGTGACCCCAAACAATGAAGAAGTAAAGTGGATTTTCAAACCAGCATGAGGGTTAAACCTGCACAGACGATGGCTCTGCTGTATTCAAGTGTCCCAGCAAGCCACGGCTGTGTGACGGCGAGGCTGAATGCACCAACACCAGCACCCTGAAACTCAAGCAGCTAAATGGAGCTCGGCTTTAATCAATGAAAAAGTGTTTTATTATTTCGATTAATTCCAATGGCATTATGTGGCTTCACTGATTCCGTAGTGCAGTTGATTCCCTTCTATTTGAGATCTATTATGTGCGTATGCCTTGTTATTTTCAAAGGTGCCGAATGTTAACTGGGAAGCTTAGATACGTTTTTGGATTGCTTTTCTCTTCATACAGGCCGGATCTGTCAGAATTTAATACATTTTGAATTGAGACCAGACCGATTTGTTGTACTAAAATTGGTGAAATAAACACCATATGCTGAACAGACTGGCTGAATGGAAGCCTCGGGCAGTTGTACAATAAAACAGTGAAGGCAGAAAAACACCTTTTTTTTGTTCTTGTGCTAGTTTTACATTGTTGTACTTTAGAAAAGAAAATAACTTTGCCTGTTTGCAGTCCAAAAATGCCTCCAAGAAATCTGTACATAAGATTTGAGACTTTTAAAAAAAAAAAACACACTACACCTGGCCATTACAGACTGAAAACAACTCCATACATGGTATCATCCTCCTGTAGCCTTTACTGAATCTAACCTGTATTTTAGCATTAACTGTTCAAAGGTTTGTTACTAGAGAGAGATGATTTGCCGGCAACCTTCTGCGCCTTGTGGCCTTTTCCTCTACGTTTAGCATTTGACTTCACTCCTATTCTATTGTGACGCTGACTGAACATATTTTGATCCTTGCAGCTTTTGTTACTAATCTTCTTTAATTCAATTTGACGTGCGCTTCCTCCTGCAGTCTTTATATCCTCAAATAGAAATATCCGCACATGGGGATCCAGTATCTTCCCTGATTCCACACCAGTCAGTCAAAATCAGAATTATACATTGCTGTTGTTCACTTGACCACTATTCTCCGCTCAGAGATGATTACAGCGCCCGGGCCGCTGATAAATTCACTTAAAAAAATAAAAATAAAATCAATTTCCTAGATGTGTTGTGCAGCCAATGCTCTCATGACACTTTCCCTGTCATATAAGTGTCACTTTTAAGCCTGTCTTCTTATACATTCATCAGTTTGATTTGCATTTTACAAGGATGCTTCACCGCTGGTCCATGACCTCCCCAACCTCCTACACTTCCATCACACATATACCCTACACAGGATGGTTTTTTATCAGATATACAAGATATCACCTTTATGTTTAGCTTCCAAACATTCACACAAAGCACTTGCAAAAACCGATATCAAATATATTATATAGCTGTATAGTAAGTATAGTTACAAGCTCTTCAGTTGCAGACCAGTTGTAGTAAACTAGTTTTCCGCTTGCTTGAAATTACTTTATGCTGTTGAAGCCAAATTTCCCATCTGTTCACCTTTTGTTTTCAGCTTTTATCCGTGTGTAATATTTCACTTGCAGTCCAGGAAAAATGCCAGATATTTTCCATTTGGTCCTCAGAAATAGCAGCGCTAATGGT
>NW_019509860.1:0-1126 GCF_002814215.2 Seriola lalandi dorsalis
AATCAATCAATCAATCAATCAATCAGTCAGTCAATACAAACGATGTAACACAAAGTGCTTTACAGAATAAAAGCAATAAATCAAACCCACCCGCTCACACACACAAATATAAATAATAGATCATCTTAAATTTGCACTGAGGAAACTCTGAAGACTGGAGCAAAGATAACAAGTGATAAGATAAAATAATAAAATGCTCAGAGAGGAAATGTATGAAAGTTAGTACAACCAGAAATAAAAGTATTAAAAGGAAAACGATCCAGAAAACAATCATAGAATAAAAGGACAGTAAAACAGCTTATAATATATAAATATATATATATATTTATATATTCTATTTATTTATATAGAGAGACGTTCTGTGGAAAAAAAGTATGTCATATATACATAATAAAATAAAAAATAAAATGTGTGTGTGTGTGTGTGTGTATATATATATATATATATATATGTATATGTATATATATGTATATGTATATATATGTATTATACATGTATTATAATATTATAATACATGTATAATACATATATATAATATATATATAATATATAATATTATAATACATGTATTATAATATTATAATACATGTATTATAATATTAAAATACATGTATATATATATATATATATATATATATATATATATATCTATATATATATATATATGTATATGTATATGTATATATATGTATTATACATGTATTATAATATTATAACACGTGTTATAATATTATAATACATCCATGTGTTCCAGCTGGGTTCGTCATTGGATGAACACTTCCTGTTGTGTATTTGCTCATGTGTCACACTGATGGAGATGTTTTCTGAATTTGTTAGTTTTTTTAAGCTGCAGTGTTTTGAGCTTCAGGGCCACCGTAGTTTTATTTACATCAGTGAGCTGAGAGTGATTCAACTGTTCTATGAGCTGAAGATAAATCAGCTGATTGTAGCCTGAGATCCAGTGAAGATGGAGAATTATTCCGTCATTCAAAACCTGAAGGAAACAGGAAGGAAACAATAATAAAAACTAATGATTTCCCCGCCTCACTGACCTGTGGTCGACTGTCTCTATTTCAGGACATGGAGAGCGACGGAGTCTCAGCTGCAGAGCAGAGTGACGGAGGTG
>NW_019509861.1:0-702 GCF_002814215.2 Seriola lalandi dorsalis
TCAAATTCAAATTCAAATGAGTTTTATTGGTACGACAGATCACAAACCTATGTTGCCAAAGCACCTGGACACAGGTCACACCTGGAGGCTGGACTCAGGTGGATGACTGAAGGCTGTAAATTCAGCACAGATCAACAGATTGATCAGACACACAGCTGTGAAGTGTGGCCCTGAAATCCACACAGGCAGGGGGCCCGTCTGGTCTTAACGCCTCTGAGCTTTGTGTGAGGCTTCACTACACTTACACACGCACACGCACACACACACACACGCACACACACACAGTATACATACATACCACACACGTTCACCAGGGGACAATGTGTTTAGTATGTGTTCTGTATCTTAAATGTAAATTCATGTCATTGATATTCTGCATGTTGTTGACTTGATGACTGAGCTGTGTGTTAGACCGAACCCCTGCTGGCGCCCCCTACAGGCCGACGATGAACTTTCACCTGTTCAAAAAATACAACTGCAAAAAAATAAAAAACAACTTCACCACAAAGTCCATTTAGTTGCTTTATAAAAAAATAATAAAATAAATCTAATTCTGATTTGGAAAAAAAGTCACTCTTTCCCTTCTCATTTCTCTCTCCATAACAAACCACAAAATTATGAGCCGTGTTTTCCTGTTTCTTGTTCTTAGGTGCTACTGCTCAGCACAGGTGTCATTGATTGTTACCATGGTAACATTGGTCT
>NW_019509862.1:0-922 GCF_002814215.2 Seriola lalandi dorsalis
TAAAAACATTTACTGTTTAAGTACGATTTAATTTACTGCTTTCTTCTATTTCAAATGATAAATGAACTATCTCCGGCATTTTCAGTATTTTATTTGCGCTTTGATCCTTAGTTCCTCGGGCGGGGCCCTTCTGACTGTTCCAAAGTCGAGGCTTGAATCTAAAGGTGACCGTGCTTTTTCCATCAGGAACCCCCGGCTTTAAAATGACCTGCCTGAGGAGATGAAGCAGAATCAGTAACTTCTTTTAAATCACTTCCCTAAACTAATTTTTACAGACTTGCCTTTATGTGATGTCGTCTTTTTATCATCTCCAAATCACCTTTTCATTGTGTTTGCAGGTGTGCGTGTGTGAGTCTTTCTATACGGCATCTGCTCCATCTAATCGTCCTCATTTACATTGAAGCATACTGTTTGCACTTCCTCTGTAACTCTACCTTTTTTCTGTCCTGCTTTTGACTATCACTGCTTTTGATTTTTTGTATGTATATGTATATTATTTGTAACAGTAATGTGTCATTATTTTTGACATTCCATAGACCCGCTTTTAAAAAAATCAATACTAAGCAATAACCATTAGTTGCATCACATAGTATTCTAGTCCTAGTGCTCAGCTGTTTCACTTCCACCTAACTGCTTTACTAACTGCAATTATTGCAAAAATAATGCAGCAGCTGAGGTTTTTCTTTCCTCCTGATTTTGACATGTTTAACTGACAGCTGTGAAAAGGTTTAGCCCCAATCCACATTAAAAGTGGTGCTACATCTATTTCAACGGGCAACTTCCTCAACAAACTGATAAACATCTTTTTAGAATATTAAGAGTAGCAGCACTTAAACAAATAACAAAAAATTGTCTGAAGTCAGCGGCACCACAATTAAACAAATGGAATGACACGATTGACGAAATAATAAAATGGAGATAA
>NW_019509863.1:0-685 GCF_002814215.2 Seriola lalandi dorsalis
ATTTAGCTTCTGCTGTTAGCCTCTCCATGACACTCCGGACCTTCAGTGCTGGTAAAACCAGGCTAAACCACAAGCTCTCTGATTGGATGGAGAGCTAACCAGTGGGCTTTACCAGCAATGAAGGGTAACAGGAGAAGCTAAATGGCTAAGCTAATCTATTAGCGCACAGGAAAAGCAGCTGGAAAAAGGAAATAGAAATTGAATCCAGTTATTTATTCTCTTTTTTAAAATGTCTTTTCAAATAGTTTTCTACTCTGTTGTTTATTCATGAATTAATAAATGTATTTATAAATGGTTTATTTATTTATTATTATTTATCTGAAGTATTTATTGATTGATTAATCATTTGTTTATAAAACCTGTAATGCCTATTTAAATATGAAATTACGGAAACATTTTACTTCTGTTCGTGTGACATCACTGTGTGACATCACTGTGTGACATCACTGCTCCTCCATGATAATTTCTATTAAAACAAAAATAGGTAATAGCTTAGTTAGCATTCCACACACACACACACACACACACACACACACACGCACGCACGCACGGTTTTCCCTCATAAACGTCAGGTTCTGCAGGTTGTTAATAACTTACACTTGTTGTGGTTGCTATAGTAACCCCACAACCTGAGGACCCTACAGTACAACCTGGGCTGACCAGGAAGCTGCCTGAAAGTAACAAC